>NW_018165221.1:491087-495684 GCF_001263595.1 Phalaenopsis equestris
AAATATTTGCGTACATAAGATGTACGCAGCGCTGGTACATCAGAGGTTATTTTGGGGGTTCAGGGGAGTTATATCCGGGTTATACCGGAGGTTACAAGGGAGTATAACCCAGATATAACCCCATTGTACCCCCTGAATAACCCCTGATGTACGCAAAGCTGCGTACATCTTATGTACGCAAATATTTTCCCCTAATTAGAGAGAAGATCCTTTACCAACTCGTTCACATGCCGTACACATTTTTTTTGCTAGGTAACCCTAGTGACAAAGACGCTGGGAATTCATTGTAATAGTTTAAGATAACTGTGGTAGACGGCTAACTTATTTTTGTTGGTCTTAATGTCCCTTATCATTTATTGAGTATTAATTGAGAATCTCTAAATATAAGAGTTGTTCTGTATTTGATTATATGATTATTAATTGAGAATCTCTAAATATAGGTATGTATGTAAATCCTTATATTCTTTTGCTTGTATGCACTCCACTTATGGTTAATATCGACTTATCTATGAGTGTTGTTGATAAACTGCTGAGTAATATGATATTTAATGTCGTATTGTCGATCAATGTAAACATGTGAAATTTTATGCTTAATGTTAAATGCTCTAGTAGACACAAGAGATTGCACACTTTTTATGATGATATGTTCCTTTTTTTTGGGATAATTACCTACATAGCACCTGAATCACAACTTTTTACAAAATCTAGCACCCATGTGATACTTTTTAACTATGGAACCGATATATTTATTCATGCCACAATCAAACCATTGATAATTTAATAAAAAATGGAAAATATGGGTTGGGGTTTTATCATGAATTTTAATATTCGAGTGAGAATTTGAAAAATGGATGAAAGAGCGTGGTAGATTTATAAATAACAATTTTTGTTGTGCTATTAGTGTAGTTGTTCCTTTTTTTAATTATTATGTTCTATAATCATGATTGGAGATTTTATACGAGGGCAAAAAAAAGGGTTCATTTTTTAAAAAAAAAAAAAAAATTGACAAGTGTTCTTAAATTACTTCATCATTCTTCTCTAACATCTTCAATTTTTGGGAGCCATTTTGTGTTATTGGTAAAAGCATCACAAACAAACTTATCAACTGTCAATATAATGTAAGATAAATTTCATGGAGCAAATACAAAATAATTGTTTCATATTTATTTTTCATGAAGATAATATCTATCTTTTACATCCATAATTTGATATTTATATTCGTAACATCTTGGTGTCATAAATATATGCATGAAATTAAAGGTATATTTCACTTTTAAATGATAATGATGGCATTTATGATGTGATGTTAAAGATTTGAGTGAGATATGTTGAGCCGATCAAAACAAGCATATGTTTTGAGTAAACGTTGGGTCTATCCCTTCTGCATTACAGTTTACCTTACACTTTTACTTATTGCAATGTCTTATAAAAATTACTTGTATATGTGTTGAATATTGATTGAACATGATAAATGATTCAAGAAAATATTTTGAAAAGATAAAAAATTTTGTTATAAAAATTTTTTTTAGCCACTCTTGATTATGCCATTATTTTATTTGATTTTGGAGCAACTTTTTTTGGTCTGAGAATGTAAACAAAACAAAAAAGATCCTATATATATCACACTTTGAGAATAATAATAAAACAGAAGGATACTCTATTTATTTGATGATTTATCTTTCTAATTTATAGAATAAATATTTCATTTTATGAGTGATCACAAACAAATTGAGAAGGAATCACAGTAAATTTAAAATCATTAAACTATGTCTTCTATGCTACCACAAGTAATAATTTCAGGGTTGTTTCTAGATATAAAACAAACAAAAAAGAAAAAAAAAACATAAATAGCATATGACATATGATGATCCTAATTGGGTAAAACAACCTTATCTCAATTTGTCAATACATTATTATGAGTTATTCAACATGATACATAACTAAATAATGGTTGATACAAACTTTAGTTAATGTTATTTGTTAATTATTTAATTTACATGGACAGATAGAAAAATTCAATATATTTGAATATTTAAAGTTATATCTACATCTCATGCCTTACTACAAATAAATATTAGTGGGCTAAATATAAATTATGTTTCAAAAATCAAAATAGTTATGCTTTCATATTATAACCAATATAGATATTGGTCCAAAATTAGCAAGTGCTCTAAACCTATGCCCGAAAATAAAAATTAAATTTGTAAGATTAAAACTCACCAAGGATGATGAGGTCATTCATGAAGGAAATATTATATGAAAAGTTTCACCTCAAATACTAGAGACCTTATTTCAATTAATAACTTGAAATATAATTTTTTTAGTGTCAGTAGTAACTAGCTTTGTGATAAAAAAAAATTGATATAAAATCAAAATATTCATCATACTTATTAAAACTGAATGGAAATATTATCTTTAAAGGAATGCATATCAATAATAATTACATGTTTGACAGTAATAATATTAGGAAGTACACTCACCTCACTTAAAACTTCATTAGATTAGCATTGTTTATGACATCAAGGATTTTATCATAAAATAATAACATTTCAAGAAAAATCAGACATCAAAACGAGGTTAGCAAGGTACCTAAAGCTGATTACAATAATAATTATTTATGTGATTTATGTTAACTAATAAAATAGTTTAAGCAATTATTTCATTCCTTTAAATAATAATCATTATTTGCTTAACTTGAGGCCATCAAATTACTACTTGCATTTATATGTTTTAAAAGATTCAAGTTACATCAAATGGATGTGAGAAATATATTTTGGAATTGAATAATAAAGTATATTGTATATTTGAGAAAACCGCCTCAATTTGAGAATTACATACATCATGATCATCTATATTAAAAAAACATTTAATGTGAATTAAAACAATCATTGAGAGCTTTGTATTTTGGCCAAGCTCATTTCTACTATTAGAAATTATACTCCAAACTATTTGTAAGAAAATGAGACAATATACCATATTAATGTAAATATATATTGATGATGTTATATTTGAAACTAAAAGTGATATTAGGTTGGGGATTATCTAAGATTGTGAGAAGGATGCTTGAAATAAGTATTATGGAATTAATTTTTAGGTTTTTAAGTAAAGAAAGAGAAAAATTGACATGTTCTTATGTCAAATTAAAGACATAAACAAAGTAAAAAAAATGATATGAAATGATATTAAACTATAAGTACGCCTATAAGCTAAAATATAATTGGATAAAGATATAAGTAAGAATTAATTGTTGTAAAATTATGCTGAGATATGATTGGCTCATTGTCATATATCTCAAAAAGTCATTCATATATTATGTTTAGTGTATATTTGTGTCCATGACTCCAAGTTAATCCAAAAAGAATCACATATGATAATTATTAAGCTTATATATGAATACCTGAGTGGGGCGCCTATACTATGTATTTGATAGCCTAAGAATAATACATAATTTGATTTTATTAGGTATTCAGACTTTGAATTTGTTGATTGCAATTGATTGAAAGATTTTGTTTGTTACATGTTAGTTCATAGGTTATTTCTTAATATCTTGAAAATTTAAAGAAATGTAGATTACATTTGGGAGATAAATTGCTCATGTTTTATGGCTTAAATAGACACACTTATTTTAAAATTTTCATTAGTAAAATATTAAATATGTGCAATGATACTAGTACAATTTGTATAACAAAAAAATTTATTTAACACATTAAGAAAATAATACATTAATATCTAACATCACTTTAAGAGATATTATTGTAGAAGGGAATATTAAAATACAATTTATTGACATAGAAGATTAGTTGGCAGGTATGTTTACAAAACCATTTGATCGTAATAGATTTTGTACCTTTTGAAGTTAAATACAAATAATTGACATAAATGCTTTAATTTTTATATTTTTAGGATTTTATTTTCTTTAATTTTTATTTTTCTTTGAAAATAACTTTTAAAATGAAAAAATAAAAATAAATTAATTCATTTGTATATTTAGAGTGAGAATATAAAAACACGACAAAAAAATAATTAAATTTGATTTATTTAAGCTATAAGAATATGATTTTTGGATGATTGAACTATATGATCTAAGATCAAATTATATGATCAAGCCACATATGAGTGTAAAGGCTACATAGCCAATGGAATAAGTTAGTGGATAAAATTTGACTACTTTTTTGGCACTCTATAAGAAATAAAACTTCTAAATGTACCCTATTACCCTCATCCCAAAGCACACCTTCTCTACTTCATTTTCTAAGTATTTAGGGTTTAAGGAAAAAGTTCATGAGACTAAGGTTTAACTCAGGTTCATCTCTACTTTTATGATAAGAATTTCAATTCAAGATGGTGGAAGGCAAAGAAGCCTATTATAAATATTGATAGTCATCCATAATTTATTTCTACCTAGTACTTCAAGAACAAATTTTTTACTCAATATAACATATTTATTTCAATGCTATCCTCTAATTTCTCATCTTTCTTACTCATCTTTTTTCACTAAAATTTTTGTATTTTGCAAATATTTAAATTGACTTCAATTGCACAACTCTTTCACACACACACACACACACACACACACACACACACACACACAACACAC
>NW_018165222.1:0-26506 GCF_001263595.1 Phalaenopsis equestris
TTATTTTGTTTGTTTTTGTCTGGTTTTGTTATCTTAAAATTCTGCTTTCGAATGCTGTCCTACAAAATAGAGAGTACATCCTATAACATGCAAAGGAAATCTAGAGCGAAATTTTGTTTTCATGTCTACAATAAACCTGCAAAAGAGAAAATGATTAGCATAAAACCATGTTGTCAGATTTATCAGTTTTATTTAGTCATTTAATTGGTTAAATAATTCTTAAAGACTCGATCAAGATTCCTATGGCTCTGTCGTCCCGGGGCCGTCAAGTGTTCAGATTTACTTAGTCCAAAAGGTGCTTAAACCAGGACCGGAAGATTCTTGTCATCAACCATAGATTGCGTCATCCAAGAAATCTTCATAAATCTGAACACAGATTTTTAAGTTATTATTAATATTATTTTGTTTATTAAAGTTCAAGTTTAAGTTTTAATGTTTTTTAAGATAAATTTTATTTATGTCAATAAGTTGTATTGTTTTATGTTTTAGGTCACATGTCAATTAAAGGATTTAAGTTTAATATGATTTTAAGTCCAATGTGATTAGGACTTAAGGTATTTAGGTTTGATATAGTAGAAACTAAGGGTTGAGTTGAGTTATGTGTCATTTTAATTTTTTTAATGGTTTGAGAATTGTCATTTTAAGGTTATTTCTTTGTCACTTTAAATTTTCTAACCATTTTAATTAACTTTTTCCTTATTTTTTATTTTTATAATTATTTAAAAGAAATAATTACATAGTGTCCTGAAAATTAGGAAATTGTGTCTTAAAAGATTTTTTTTAGCCTAAGAAAAATCAGGGAGGATTCCTAAGGGTCTAGAGATAAATCTCTACAAATTTCAGAATTTTGAAATTTATTAATAATTTTTAATAATTAAAATACTCTAGAGAGTAATTAATTAATTAAAAATTAACTATAGTTTATAGTAATTAATTAATTAAAAATTAACTATAATTTATTGAATCCTAATTTCATGTCCATAATATTCTACTCATTGTCCTGAGCTCAGAGATATTTTGGTCTTATTTTTGTGATTTTTGTGTGTAAAATTATGGATTTTTTATTAATTTAAGGTTATTTTGAATTTAATTAATTCCTAAATAACCTTAATTTTCACGGGGAGAGGCGTGTCCTCGTACTTCTCGAAATGCGGTTAATCCGCTGCAAGATTCCTAGTATCGGATTAGCCATGATTTAATCAGATCCATCCATTTCCAAACACGAAAATGAGCGACATCCATTCATCTTCTTCATTGAGCTTATTTCGTTAGCCGTCCACATGAAAACTTTAAGATCTTGATGGATTCTTAATGGATTTTCATGATTTTAGCTCTATAGCTTCATCTGAATGAGGCAAATTCATCCATACGGTGATGATGGAATTTTGAAATGGTTCCTTTTACAATTGATCAGAATTGAGAGATACATAGGTCGAAATGGCCATACCTTGGCTTGATGAAGTGAAGCTTCAATCAAGTTTGCTGGAAACGATCGCCAAGTCCTCACGATCCTTCGGGTATGCTCAATTTGGAGTGAAATAAAGTTTATGTGGGAATTCGATCGGGAGGGGTCATGATTTAATGTAGAACTAGGGATTTGAGAGGCGCGTGTCGTTTTGTGATATTGTCGTTTTGAAGAGTCTCCAAAACTCTATTTTATCTATTTCTTTATCCTAATTTTTGAATGACTTATTCTATTTGGATTATGTCAAGAATCCTTATAATTTCAAGAAATTCAAAAAATGAAGAGGAAAAGACTAAGAAGAATAAAAGATAGAGAAAGAAAACATTAGGTGACAAACCTACAATAGAAATCTTTAGAATATGTCATTGCTAAAGTTTTTCAAGAAAATTTTATAACCAGAGGTTCTATTTGGATCCCTTAAGTCTCATATACGAGCAAGCTCCTATAGTTAATTATATCTTAGATGATTATCTAAGAACACTCCTTTATTAATGTCAACCATTCATTTTGAACAGATGCACATTAATCTTTCAATCTCAAGAAAATGTCAATATGTGTCGGAATTATCCTAAAAATTCTTAGGCTTTGTCATTATTCTAAAAGTCATTGTCCTAAAGATTTTAGGTTTTTTTTACTATCTTAAAAGTCTTAATTCCAATATAATTATGACTTAAGATATTTTAGGTTCAATGTACGTAGAACCTAAGGATTGAATTTAATTCTAATGTTGTTAGGACTTAAGGTATTTAGGTTCAATGTAGGTAGAACCTAAGGATTGGAAATGGTTTAAGTCCAATGTAATTAAAACTTAAGATGTTTTAGGTTTAATGTAGGTAGAACCTAAGGGTTGAATTTAAATCCAATGTAGTTAGAGCTTAAGGTATTTAGGTTCAATATAGCTAGAACCTAAGGATTGGAAATTGTTTAAGTCCAATGTAATTAGGACTTAAGATGTTTTAGGTTCAATGTAGGTAGAACCTAAGAGTTGAATTTAAGTCCAATGTAGTTAGGACCTAAGGTATTTAGGTTCAATATAAGTAGAACCTAAGCATTAAATTGACTTAAGTATAATGTAATTAAGACTTAAGGGTTAAGTTGAGTTAGGTTCAATTTCGATTGGACCTAAAGTTATGTTGACCTAAGTTCAATTTGAATTGAACCTATGTTTAAGGCTTGATTTAGGTTTAGTATATGTTGAACCTAGAGTTTGGTTGACTTAGATTCATGTTGGGTTGAACCTAAGTAATAGGTTTGACTTAAGTCCAATATGGATTGAACTTAAGTTTAAAGTTATTAGGTTAGGGTTAATTAAACCTAATTTAGGTAAGATTTAATTAATTAATTAGGCTTAATATGGGTTAAGTCTAATTAGGTTAAGGTTAATTAAACCTAAATTAGGTAAGGTTTAATTGATTAATTAGACTTAATATAAGTTAAGTCTAATTGGGTTTAAAGGTTAATTAAATGTAATTTAAGTAAGGTTTAATTAATTAATTAGTTTTAATTTTTTGTTAAGTCTAATTGGGTTTAAGGTTAGTTAAACCTAATTTAGGTAAGGTTTAATTGATTAATTAAAATTAATATGGGTTAAGTCTAATTGGGTTTAAGGTTAATTAGACCTAATTTGGGTAAGGTTTGATTGATTAATTAAACTTAATTTATGGTTAAGTCTAATTGGGTTTAAGGTTAATTAAACCTAATTTAGGTAAGGTTTAATTGATTAATTAGACTTAATATATGTTAAGTCTAATTGGGTTTAAGGTTAATTAAAACTAATTTTGATAAGGTTTAATTGATTAATTAAAATTAATATGGTTTAAGTCTAATTGGGTTTAAAGGTTAATTAAACCTAATTTAGGTAAGGTTTAATTGATTTATTAGACTTAATTTATGGTTAAGTCTAATTGGGCTTAAGGTTAATTAAACCTGATTTTTGTAAGGTTTAGTTGATTAATTAGACTTAATATTGGTTAAGTCTAAATGGGTTTAAGGTAAATTAAACATAATTTGGGTAAGGTTTGATTGATTAATTAAACTTAATTTATGGTTAAGTCTAATTGGGTTTAAGGTTAATTAAACCTAATTTAGGTAAGGTTTAATTGATTAATTAGACTTAATATATGTTAAGTCTAATTGGGTTTAAGGTTAATTAAAACTAATTTTGATAAGGTTTAATTGATTAATTAAAATTAATATGGTTTAAGTCTAATTGGGTTTAAAGGTTAATTAAACCTAATTTAGGTAAGGTTTAATTGATTAATTAGACATAATTTATAGGTTAAGTCTAATTGCGTTTAAGGTTAATTAAACCTAATCTTGATAAGGTTTAATTGATTAATTAGACTTAATATGGGTTAAGTCTAATTGGGTATAAAGGTTAATTAAACCTAATTTAATTAAGGTTTAATTGATTAATTAGAATTAATTTATGATTAAGTGTGACTGGTTTAAGGTTAATTAAACCTAATTTTGGTAAGTTTTAATTGATTAATTAGGCCTAATAAGGGTTAGACCTAATTAATATTTCTTTGAGTAAAACCTAATGTAGTTAAGGCTAACTAGGGTTTAATTAGGTCTAAATATGGTTTAGGCCTAGTTAGGGTTTGTTAAGTTAAACCTAATGTAGTTAAGGTTTAACTAGGGTTTAATTAAGTCTAAATGTGGTTTAAACCTAATTAGGTGTGTATTGAGTTAAACCTAATGTAGTTAAGGTTTAATTTGGTCTAATAAGGTCTAAAAGTGGTTTATACCTAATTAGAGTTTTGGGTTCACCTAGATGAAATCTAAGTGTCTTGTTTGATTTGACTTGAATTCAGATCAAGTCTGAGTGTATTGAGTTAAAACTAATGTAGTTAAGGTTTAACTAAGGTTTAATTAGGTCTAAATGTGGTTAAACCTAATTAGGTGTGTATTGAGTTAAACCTAATGTAGTTAAGATTTAACTAAGGTTTAATTAGGTTTAAATATGGTTTAACCCTAATTAGGTGTGTATTGAGTTAAACATAATGTAGTTAAGGTTTAACTATGGTTTAATAAGGTCTAAATGTGGTTTAGACGTAATTAGGTTTGATTTTGTGTTAAACTTAATTTAATTAGGGTTTAATGGGTTAATTAAGTCTAATGATGTCTTTTAAGCCTAATTAAAGTTTGATTTGAGTCTATTTTGAGTTAGACTCAATATTGACCCAGTCCATGATGAAATGAACTAAGTATGGTGAGAGGAGGATTTTTAGGGTTTAAAATATTAATTTAAAATTAATAAATTTTAACCCTAATATAAAAATGTCATTTTAATTTGTTTAATGGTTTGAACATTGTCATTTTAAGGTTATTTCTTTGTCACCTTAAATTTTCTAAGCATTTTTAATTTTCTTATTCCTTAATTTTCATTTTTTTTAATTAATTAAAAATTAATTATAATTTATTGAACCCTGATTTCATGTCCATAATATTCTACTCACTGTCCTGAGTTTAGAGATATTTTTATCTTATTTTTGTGATTTTTGTGTGTAAAATTATGGATTTTTTTATTAATTTAAGGTTATTTTAAATTTAGTTAATTCCTAAATAACCTTAAATTATCATGGGGAGACGCGTGTCCTCGTACTAATCAGGCCCATCCATTCCCGAACACGGAAATGGCCGACATCCATTCATCTTCTTCATTGAGCTTATCCCGTGAGCCGTCCACATGAAAACTTTAAGATATTGATGGATTCTTAATGGATTTTCATGATTTTTGGCTCTATAGCTTCATCTGAAGGAGGTGAATTCATGCATATGGTGATGATGGAGTTTTGAAATGGTTCCATTCGCAATTGATAAGAATTGAAAGATACTTAGGTCGAAATGGCCATACCTTGGCTTGATGAAGTGAAGCTTCAATCAAGTTTGCTGGAAATGATCGCCAAGTCCTCACGATTCTTCTGGTATGCTCAATTTGGATTGAAATAAAGTCTATGAGGGAATTTGATCGGGAGGGGTCATGGTTTAATGTAGAACTAGCTTAAGGCTTGAAGGAAGATCCAATTTTGATTGGATTCTTCTTCTTACACCTCAGGGAAGATGTAGGAAGAGTTAATTGAAAGATTGGGTAGAGTTTTTATTGAACCCAAAAATGTCCTAGTTTTGGGGTTTTTCAGGATGGCCAAATTGCAGAGATTGAGTAGGTTTCATGCCTTGATTCCATGGGGAATCAATTGCTCAGAATGTAGGGAGTATTTTTGGTGTTAGGAGTTTTGGGAATTGGGCAATGTGGATGGGTCTCCTCAATTTCTCTGTTTTCCTTTTTCTTTTTTTTTGGGAAGCTCCATTTGTAGGCCTTCATCGTGTCTAGAGAGCCTAGGTTCATTTGAGGGAGGCAAGAGAGGTGTTATAGAGAGGTGTTATCTTGACTGTGGCTGTGGATAAGTTTTTAGGATGATGATCAGCATGGATCAATGTCCCCATGAATTATCCATAGAGGTCTTTATTTAGGTGAAATTTTGAGCTCAAATTTTGGCTAGTCTCTATTAGCTAGTTTGGGTGGTGAATTTGACAGCTCAAAGGGCTTGAAATAATCTTCACCACATGGGTTATTAATGCTCTTGAGGATAGAGTGACACATACTCTTCCTTATCACCATCTTTCACATTATATTTTTCCATTTTTATGATTGTTTTAATCACGAGAAGGATGAGGCTTATATGAGTTATTTCTTCATGAAGAATGAGGGAGGTGAAGGATGAGCTCAACACTTCCATTTTCTAAAATTCATGAGGGAATGCCAGAGGGAATGCCACCTCATGATACCTTTATAATGACCTTTTTTGTCTTTTGTCATTCATTGAAAAATTGTCATGTCATAGGTGTCCTATGGGTCTTATGGGTTATGGGTAACTCATATAAGGTCACCCATGATGTCATTAATGGGTTTGGAATTTTGAAAACCATTTATTATGTCACAAATTATGTCACGTGTCAAAATGGATTTTTAATTATATTTCCATTTTAATTAATTGTGTAATTAATAAAAAAATTGGAAATATTATTATTGGCCAATAAATAATCAAAATAATTTTATAATTACACATTTGATTAATTTCTATCATTTTTTGTTCAAAATTGGGTATTTTGACCAAATTTGATAAATGTTGACTAGGGTTGACCTGGGTGGACTTCGGTTGACCAATCTTAGTCTAAGAGTGTTCAATGTGACCCACCCAACCTTGTTTTGGTTGGGGTAGTCATAAAGTCCAGGGGTTTGATGGTATGGATTAATTCGGTCATGTTGACCATAATTGACCCTTGTTGACCATGATGGTCAACATGATGATCATTAGGCTTTAGATCGACTATGTAGACCAATTTGACTTTTAGGTCAAATGTTACTCCATGTAGTCAAAGTGGTGGTCATTAAGTCATGGGTTGACCATTTTGACCAAAATTGACTATATGAGTCAAAGTGGACCAATTAGATTAATTGACTTTTTGGTCACTAAAATGGCCTCTTAAGTTAAGGTTTGACCAAATCAAGGCTTATTAGCACTGTTTTGATCATTTTAGGGTTTAAACTTGTTAATTGGTTCAAGTTGACCAAAGTTGACCAGTTTGACCAAAATTGACCAATTTACCCAAAAATGACTATATGAGTCAAGATTGATCAATTAGATCATTTAAGTGTCAATGTTGACTTTTTTATCATGAAGATGACGATTAAGTAAAAAATTTGACAAGGTTAGGGTCTGTCACCACTAATCTGATTACTATAGGGTTTATCATTGTTAAGGTTCAAAAAAAATGTTTTGAGGGTTATTTTAATTTCTAGGGTTTTAATGACCCTAGAAATATCAAAAGAAGTCAATATTGGTAGATGCTTTTATCTTAATGACCACAATGATCATTTTCAAGTCTTTTGAATATGTCTAAGAATCTTAAGTCTTAAGATTCCTCAAGTTAAATTTTTGTCCATGATTGTTGTTTCCAAACCTTCACTAAAAGTGAGGTCAACAGTTGGCTTATTTGATGGCTAGCATGTGATGATTCACTTGTCCAATGAAGAGGATTATGCTAGAATCTTTTCCAAGAAGCTAATTACCATTGATGGAATTCAAATGAAGCTACTGAAATGGACCCCTGTGTTTTGTTCTGGAAAAGAGCTTCCTGTCATCCAAATTTGGTTTAAACTCCTTGGTTTGAAGCTCCATTTTTCAAGCATAAATTACTTTTCTTCATTGATGCAATATTGGGCAGGCCCATGAAATTAGACATATATCAACCTTTAATTTGACAACGCCTTTAGTTGCTAGAATCTTAGTGGAAAGGGATATTACATTTCCTCCAATTGATGAAGTTTGGTTAGGGACACACCATAATGGTTATCGGCAACCCATAATCATGTAGCAAAGTCCATATTACTGTTACCGTTGTAAAATGTTTGGTCATATTGACCAAAAGTGTTTTAGACTACATCCAACATTAAAAACTTCCATGAATGCTAAACTACCCATTGCGACAGCTTCCCCTCTTGCTCCACTGCGGGCTGATGATCTAGGCCTAGCTGTGGTTGATGTGGATCTTTGTGACCCTCATGAGATAACTCAGTTGGAACCAATTGAGACAAATATTGAACTTCTGATACACACATTATCTCCCTTGCTGAAGCTGCAGTGGCTGATTTGCAGGACTTGCCTATTCAGGTTGACCAGATAATGATTACCCAACCAACTAATCCATTTATTTCTACCAATGTCCCCCTGGCTGAGATGCAACAAGAACTGAAGGATGACTGGTAGGTCTAGAAGGCTAGAAAAAATAAGAAAGGTCACAATGAGGGGAAGTCCATCATTGATGACATTCTCATCATTGAGGCTGGCAGCTCTTACTCCATTAGGAGGGAGTCTTTAACAAGGCTTACTAGGGGTAAGTCTAAACCTTCCCAGCATAATTAATCTCTTATGATAGAACATAAGGGGGATTGCCCACCCCCAATCTTTAAAAAGATTACAACATCTCAATAGAAAGCATACATTTTTGAACATGGCTATTCTAGAGCATTTGGTTCAGAAAAATTTCAATAAAGTCAAAGAGTTTTTCTCTAGTTTTGATCTTCGGGTTAATTGCAACAATAAAGTCTGGTTCTTCTATAAGAAGGAAATCAACTGTCTTATTTTAATTAATCACCCTTAGTTCCTTAAGCTCTCCTTTGATATGTCAGGAAACACAACATATATTACTATAATATATACAGTTTGTACCAAGTCTGCTAGGGAAGAGCTTTGGTATCAACTACACTCCATTGGATCTTCTATGACCTCTAGTTGGCTAATTGTAGGTGATTTTAACTAAATTTCATCCCTTATAGAAAAGAAGGGTGGTAGATCTCTTTGTCTGCCCCTTATGACTAAGTTCAGTGATAATATTAGACTGGCTCGTCTTTTTTACCTTGGTTTTCAGGGATCTGATTTTACATGGAGGAGGAGGAATACTTAGGAAATATTAGATAGGTTCCTTGATAATGATCAATGGTATTAGTGTTATCTGTGTACTTCAGTTACTCACCTTAATTTTGCTGGATCAAACCATAAACCCTTGCTAATTTTTATTACAACTTCCTCCTGCACTGGCTCTAAACCTTTCAGATATCTGAATATGTGGTCTACCCATCTTGATTTCCTTCCAAATGTAATAGGAAATTGGAAAGATGTTTCCCATCCTAATCATCTCATTAAAATCTGGTTCCTATAGAAGAAGCTCAGTAAGGTTCTCAGGCACTGGAACTGGGCCACCTTTGAGGATGTCTACAGGTTGGTGGATCAAGCTGAGTAGGAGCTGGTTTAGTTAGAAAATGCCAACCCTATGGATAAAGCCTCCATCTTCATAGCTACTCAAAAAGTACTTTCTACAACTGTCTTGTTAGAGAGTTTCCTTCAACAAAAGGCTGCCATCAGTAAATTTACATATGGAGACAACAACACTAGTTATTATCATGCTTGCATTAAGTATTGAAGGAAGTGTAATGTTATTCATAGTATAGTGAATTCTCAAGGTATCAGGCTTCATGATGACACAATCATTGCAAATGATGATGTGTAGCATTTCTAAGGAATTATTAATACTCCAGCCACTTCCACAACCATGATTGTTGCTTCTTTATTTCAGGAGGAGGTTGTGATGCACAAAAACTTGGGATTAAATTAATAATAAATATGCAATGTAACCCAAACAATAATGTAACATTAATGAAAATAATTTTTCTTTAAAGCCTTTTTTAAACTACCAATTCTCTTCTACATATAATGCAAGTATACGTATCGTTCAAGTAATACAGGGCTCTAATGGAATCCTGGATATTGATCCCACAGGGAAGCTGGAAGTATATATAAGCTAGCTATTAATATTCTATTATTAAATAAATATAAAAGTAAAAATAAAGTAAAGTACAAAATTTGAATTTAAACTACTCAAGTGAAATGCTACTAAATATGCAGATGTATGACTATAAGAGTTAAGTTAAACTAGATACTAAACTTTCAAAAGTAAAATTTTTGAAATAAAACAAAGGTTTTTGTTGAGAAAAAGTTGAAGTATGAGAAAACACCCTTCCCCTTTACAATGAAAATATGTCTTGTGAAGAAATTGAAAACATTTGAAAAATATATTTAAAAATGTTTTGTGTCAAATAGGAGCAATCCTATTCTCCACCCTCTTTCGAGTGCTATAAAGAATATTGACTAATCCAGAGTTTGGTCTCTAATTCCATGATTAGGCTGGGAGGACACCGATTGTCACTCTGGAGCTCCCACTACTCCCTCACCTAAGGGCTAACATGCTTGCATTAGTTTCCAATCAACTGTACCAAATTGGGGATTCTAATCTATGACCTTAAAATCTTCTAATTCTACATCCAATGAAGTATATTTCCATATTTATTTGCACCCAATCCCATGGATGAAATAGTCTCCCATGAATCAAATGTGATTCTCCTATTGTTGTAGAAATCATATCCCCTTTCTAGAACATATGTTTCTTAACACATTTTAACAATTCAATCAGCCAGATAAAAAATTAAATGAAGATTGGAGTTCAAATCATCACAATTTATCTACATTTAAAATCGTAGAAAACAAAATCAATCATTCACAAACTATTATCAATCCTTCACAAACTATTCCTTCAAAGTAGGGAGAAGGATAAAGAAGACTACTCAGAATTCATGAGAATGATACAATAAAACACCGACTTCATATATAAAAACAGGTTTACAAACAGAAGAAATGAAAAATACAACTTATCTCACAATCCTCTCTAAGCAAATCCCTAGAAGTTCTCTCTGAGCCTTTTTCTCTTTACAAGCATCCAAGCACTCTCAATTCTCTCATAGAAGTGTAATGAAGAATAAATCTCTCACCTTCCCTCTCCTCTTATAACCCTAGAAGACAATCTCCAAACCCTTGACTTTCTCTATCACCCTAGAAGACAATCTCCAAGCCCTTGACTTTCTCTATCAATCTCTCCCTCTTAGTTCTCACGCCACCTATCTTTTTTCTCCCCCCAATGAAGTTCTTCTCCAACTAGATTTTATTTTAGGCTGCCTCCTCTGAAAATATTTCCCTCCAAAATTCAAAAGTCAAATGTTTGAATTCAAAAGATGTGCCTCTCTGATCTAAGAGTCAAATCCATTCAAGTTAGAACCTTCCAAAGTTTCTAGATGCATTGAATCACTCCATGAAGTGTTTAGAACAAGTGTCCCTTTGAAAATTTGTGCAAAATTCATCTCAAACTGCATTGATTTGAAAAAGTTGCATCTAGCGTATCATGCACTGACCTGGCACATTATGCGCCACCACTCTATATTTTTGCACATCATGCACCAAGCCCCAAAGTTTGCTTTTTCTATTTTTGCACATCATGCACCAAGCCCCAAAGTTTGCTTTTTCTGCTCCAAATTTTGGTCATTTTGCCATTTTTGCTCCAAATGCCTAAAAATGGTATACCTGCAACAAAAACACAAAAATACCTTTCTTTAAAGTGTAATTTCAACAAAAATAGGCATAAAAAGGGTGCTTAAAACAGTATATTATTTTTGTGTATCAAAATCCCCCAAACTTAAGTGTTACTTATCCTCAAGTGACACTTTTATTACCTAAAAGAATATGAATTTAGGATAGAGATTTACTTATCACTTCTATACTTTAGTTCAATAAATATAATAGCAAAAATTAAGAAAACTTAGGTTCAAACTTCGAGTCTAGGAATATCTAGTAATCAAATTTAAGATTTCTAAATCTCTATTCATTTCAAGAAAAATTGCAATTTTTCATGTTAAGAATATTTAGAACATTCATATAAAAAAGAACTTCATGAAAAATTTACTACGAATGCTACTAATACTTCAATACAAGTTTAGAAAGTGTAATAAAGCTCATTCCTTAAGTTGATTCAAGTGAAACCAATTTTTTATTAGGCATCTTCTCAAGCTTCTCCTCACTCATTTTTTTTCTTTTCCTTTTCTTTTTCTTTTCTTTTTCTTTTAGGATCTCTTTAATCCCTTTTTTTTCTTTTTTCCTTTTTCAGGTGAGGATTACTATATCTGGATATCTGGATAGCCTTTAATAGTTTTAAACTTCACTATTCTCTTCTTAAAGTTAAAACTCCACACCTCTCCTTACTTAATAAAGTCATACTAGTTTATGATTTTTCATAAAGCCTCATTCCTTTCTTCTTACATGAAACTCTAAATTCTTAACACTTAAAAAATACAATTTTCCTTTACTTAAAATAGAAAAATATAGTCTTATCCTATTATACCAAATATCTTTAACTTTATAATTGACCTTTATTATTAAAAACTTTTTAACTAAATTTACTATAATATTTATAAACATAAGTACAGTCATTTAAAGTTAAATCTTGATATCCCATGCCATGTTAAATTAATTTTTAAAAAAATATAGTTACTTAAGGACAAATAAAATTTAGTTTTCTCCATTTCAAAAGAAATTTTTCTTTCCCCGAAACTTAAATTTTTAAATGATTTTAAAAATATTTTAGTACAAAATTTTATTTGTTGAAAGAAAACAATAAATGCATAAAAATAAAAACTAACCTGTAGAGGATTTCTGAACATGAAATTGGTTCTGTATAGTGCAGGAACTAACTGTAAAACTACAAATAGGCTTTAAAGTATTAAATAAAACATAATATATTCTAAAGAATTTGTTGGGAATTAAAATAGAAATACTAAAATTGAAAAACAAAAACTGAATATACTACACATTTAACTAGCTCAAACTAAAAATACTAAAACAAAACTGAAAAGTAATAAAAAGCAAAACTGAAAAGTAAAAAGTCTACTATTACTATTACAAATTATAGGTCCACAACATAGCATAAAAATCTTAAATCCAACAAGTCTCAAATAAAAGTGCAACATAGTACAAACAATTATATAAACAACACACAATATCAAATCAAACTTAAACTAAACTATTAGTTCTCATCTCCTTCCTCACCATCATCATCATCATCATCTTCTTCTTCTTCTTCTTCTCTTACTTCTTCATCTTCATCACGAAGGGGAGCATAGTGAACAAAGCTGGAGAAAGCAGGAAAGTTCACATTAAATTCACCCATGGAGTGTCTAACCATAACATTTTGGAAATCTATATCACACTGAACTTCCCTCTGTTGATATTCATCATTATATGCATTCCTTGCTTCTACCTCCCCCAACTGAGTCTGTATACTACTAATATCATATTGTTGAATCATGAGCTAATCCATAATTCCTTCAAAGGATGCAGAACTAGAAGTAGATGCCTCCACAATAGATGTAGAGGGTCTATCACTTCTTCCACTTCTAGACTCAACCAATGATTCTACTCTTTGAATTATGTGCCTCCTAATTGGATTCTGAGGCTGTAATCTCTCTTCATTTCTATGGGATTCAACTCTTGATTTTTCACATAAAGTGAAAATTTGAGCTGGATATCCAAAGCCTCCAACAGTAGCACTGCCAGCAATACTCCGAACATGATGAACTATAAGTGCACCAACATCTATTATCTTCAGGTTCTTAATGTAATAGTTCAACACAGCTTGATCCTTTATAACATCGGCAAGATGATTGTAGGTAAAAGTTTGGCAGAGATTAAGTGATATCATACTTTGGACTGAATCGTCAACATGGAAGCAAGGAAGTTAAATATTTTGTTATTCTTTATCTCCCACTCCCCTCTTCCATTAGTTAGAAAGGAAATGAATTCTTTCAGTGATGAATCAGAGATATTATCTTCCACTCCCCTCTTCCATTAGTCAGAAAGGAAATGAATTCTTTCAGTGATGAACCAGAGATAAAAAAGCGACATATTCATCATGGAAGACATTTCTCAGCCCATATAATGCATTAATCCTTTCGGAGGTAAACTCAACTTGCATACCTTTCACCAGAATATGATCTTCCGTAGTGAACCTAAGGTTTGCATAGAATTTCTAAACCATCAGGACGATCACTACAACAGTGAAGTAGTAGAATCACTCCCAATTTCTTGCAAGAATCAACCTTTCAACCTCGCCTCCCGGGTTTGCAAACGCCCTTTCCTGGATCAATCTTTGGGCCTCAATTTGTGTATTGTGATAGTGTTAGGCCTTGAAATTAATGAATTTTTGAGCATCAAATGCACCTGACATTCTTCCTCTTTTTGTGCGGGGAGCCATCAGACATTGTATTGCGGGGAGCCATCGGAGATTGTATAAAATCCAAAGAAATTCCAAAAAAATTACTAAATCACAAATCTAACTCCCTAAGCAAGATATTTGGTAAGAAACTTTTCACCATGAGTTTTCTTCAAGAATTTTCATAAAAAAACCTATTTTTTGGATCTTCTAAAACCCATGGTGAAAATAAAAATTTCAAAGTTAAAGTGAAGCTCTTATCAAGAGAAGATGAAATCTATGATTTTTGGTCTCCAAGTCCTTCTCCTTAGCCTGCAATGTGATGCCCTAGACTAAAGGTTGGAGCTGGAAGATGACCAAGCGGCAAAAATGGAGGTTTTCATGAGATTTTGAGGGTTTTTTAGCCAATATGGCATGTTCAAACCTTTGGCGCATCATGCGCTAAAGCGTATTTTTGCTAGATCTCAGTTTTTATGGAAATCTGCTACATACCGTTTTACGTCAACCTATATTTGTCTCAGATAAACCTTTCTAAGCATAATTAAACATCCAACTAACACCAAATTTTCATAAAGAACACAAAACTCATATTTATATACGAAATCCACGTTATTACAAACTAACATTTTTCAAACCAACACATAACAAATTCAGTGTTCTAAAGCAAACCAACGTCCTAACACTGAAATCTAAACATCAAACTTCAAAGCAATAAACATAGATAGTGCAACAATAGAAAGTAAAGGTGATCTAACATAACAAACTAAAATAAAAAATATTAGACAAAACATTCCGTGCTTAACTCAACTTTAAACATCTTCTTCACTATCGTTCTCCTGAATATTCCCATGGAATGGTAGTGCACATATAGATTGTAGAAGGGCCTAAATGAAAATTCATCAGTTGAACTCTCTTCCTTAATTTGTTCTTGAACATACATCCTAAACCATCTTCAATACGCCTTGTATGTTCAAAATGTTCCTTGAGACTCCAATCCAGGTGATCCAACATTTCCGAAATATTCTCAATTGCATGCATAATATTATGCACCTCCTTCTCTATATTCTTGATTCTCTTTGAAAGTGTACTTGAGTTGTAATAAGGCAGAATAGGTGATGAATTCTTGGATCCTTGATCCATTAGTACATTCATATCATTTTCATCTCCCATTCCAATGCAACTACAGTAGATTTTAGTATCCATCGGCTTCCAAGGCAATAGTACTTTCTCTCAACTTTCATAAGGTACTTGTGATTGACTGCAGAGTTGGAAAATAATAGATGGATGTCCCAACCCAGTTGCAGATCCATTCAGGATCAAACCTAAAACTTATTTTACAATCATGCCTCCAATATCAACAAGTTTTCCAGTTTAAATACAGTTGTTCAGGATAACACTCTCCTTAGTGACCTTACTAATTTTCATAGTTGGCAGCAATTTTGAGGAAATGAAGAAATGCCATGCCTTGAAGTACAATTTAACAATGATGAAGAGAAACTCACATTCCCATCATCTCAGGCTTCCAATTAGCAACATCATCTATAAGGTAATGGTAGAGTTCATCTGTGTTGTCTCTTGTAAGGGTAAAATTTGCATAGTGGCAGACATGCACATTCTCGAGCATAAAAAATTTATTGATTCTCAAAAGAGTGAACTGCACAAACCTGCCTCGCACGTAGATCATTCCTTGGTTGATCCCTTGAAGATTTTCATAAAATTCTTTCACCACTGGGATCACTATAGCAATAGTAGTGTAGCAAAGCACTTCCTAACACCTCTGCGCAATAACTTCTTCGACTCGAGTATTTGGCGTATTGAATCCTCGATTCACAAATTATCTCTCTTTGATAAGCCTTTTCTTCATTGTAACTCGATCATGCAACTTTTGTACGTCAAAACTAATGAACTTTATTCAGTTAAAAATTCAAAATCTAGCGAAGTTTCTAGAGTGGGAAGCCATAGGAATTGAAAAGTGGCAACTCTTCCCTCATTTCTCCCCCTAAAATATGTCTTTGAGTTAGTTTTTAGGAATTATTTGAAGGTGTCCCTGCCAAAAACCGCCAAAAACCGTAAGCCCCGCCAAAAACTGCCATTTGAAACATTTTAAGTCATTTTCATCTCTGCGATGCATCATGCGCTGATCTGGCGCATCATGCTCAAGCTCTCTGGAATTCGGCGCAGCTTGCTTTAATCTGGCGCATCATGCGCCAGTTCCAAAATTTTGGCTGTTTCAATTTTTATCAAATAAATTCTTAGTTTTTTCACAGCATTAGGCAAACAAAGATGTTTCTAAACATTTTTCTCAAATACATGGATTACATAAAGATATAAACATAATCATACATATAAGATTTTAAACAAAAACTCAAAAATCATAAATAATGATACATATGGGTTGCCTCCCACATTGCCTTTTGGTTTAATATCGTCAGCCGGACATTCCCACTCTCATTCTGGGTGATCCAACATGATATTCTCTTTAGCATTTGGTCTTCGGCCATCAAAATAAAGTTTAAATCCGTGCCTATTCACTTTAAATATTCTTCCAATTTTTGGATCTTTAATATTGACTGCTCCATAGAGATAAACTTTTATAACTCTGAATGACGCTTTCCACCTAGACTTCAATTTTTCAAGAAATAATTTCAATCTTGTATTATATAATAAAACTTCCTGTTCAGGTTCAAATTCTCTTTTTACTATCTTCTGATCATGTCATTCTTTCATTTTTTCCTTACAAATCATCGCATTATTGTAAGATTCATTCCTAATTTTTTCAAGCTCATTCAATTGCAATAATCTTTTCTCACTAGCTTCTCTTAAATTTAAATTAAATTCTTTTATCGCCCAGTAATCTTTATGTTTCAATTCAACTAGCAAGTGACAAGTCTTCCCAAAAATTAATTTATATGGGGACATTCCTATAGGTGTCTTATAAGCTGTCCTGTATGCTCATAATGTAGTATCTAATATAATAGAACAATCTTTTTGTTAGGATTAATACTCTTCTCTAAAATTCTTTTAATTCCATGATTAGATACTTCCGTTAAACCACTAGTATGGGGCTGATAAGCAGTTGCAATTTTATGTATTATATTATATTTTTCCATCAATCTTGCAACTGTTGCATTTCTAAAATGAGATCCTCCATGAGTAATGATTACTCTCGGCATTTCATATCATGTACAATTTTTTTTTAATTAAAAAATTTGAAACACTCCGAGCATCACATCTAGGTAAAGCGATTGCTTCTATCCATTTTAAAACATAATCCACCATAATCAATATGTATATATTTCCAAATGAAGGAATGAATGGTCGCATAAAATCTAATCCCCATGCATAAAAAATTTCAACTTCCAAATTAAAATTTAGAGGCATTTCATTTCTTCTAGAAATATTACCTACTCTCTAACACCGATCACATGTTTTAATATATATATATATTAACATCTCTAAATAGAGTAGGCCAATAAAATCTAGATTGTAAAATTTTTCAAGCAGTTCTATCATTCCCAAAATGTCCTCCAAATTTAGAATCATAACATTTTTGTATAATCTCCTGAATTTCTTTATAAGGCACACATCATCTTATAACTAAAGCCTTACATTGTTTATATAAATGAGGATTATCCTAAAAATAAGATTTTGCAACATAAATGAATTTTTTTTCCTATTGTTTTGTCAGTCTATATGGTAAAATATCACTAGTAAAATTTGTCAGTCTATATGGTAAAATATCACTAACAATATAATTCACAATATCAACATACCAAGGTATTTTCCATCCTTTTACAACATAAAGTTATTTATCATGAAAAATATCTTTAATCTCTTACTCTAGATCAAGTATTTCTTCATGTTCTAACCTCGATAGATGATCAACTATTTGATTATCAGTCCCATTTGAGATGATCAACTATTTGATTATCAGTCCCTTTCCTATTGACTACTACAAAATTAAAATCTTGCATCAGAAGTATCCATCTAATTAATTTTAGTTTTGCATCCTCCTTTGCATCAAATATTTATATAGCATAATGGTTAGTATGCAAAACACATTTAGTTCCAATCAAATATGATCTGATAATATGATTTAAACTTATCAAAAGCATACACAATGGCTAATAACTCTCTTTTAGTGGTGGTATAGTTAATCTAAGCATCATTAAGAGTCTTACTAGCATAATATATGACCATGAAAATATTATCATATTTCTGCCCTACAACAGCTCTAATTGCATAATCACTTGCATCACACATTAATTCAAAAGGTTTATCCCAATCCGGTGAAACAGTTATAGGAGCAGTGATCAATTTTTCCTTTAAAGTTTCAAAGGCTTTAAGGCAATCTTGATTAACGTCAAACTTTGCATATTTATTTAGAAGTTAGCATAAAGGCTTAGTAATTTTTAAAAAATCTTTGCTATATCGCCTGTAGAATCTAGCATGTCCTAAAAAGCTCTTAACTCTTAACTCCTCTTATAAAGCGCGTAACTCCTCTTATAGTAGTAGGTGGAGGTAAGTTCGATATAACCTGAATTTTTGTAGGATCTACCTCCATGCCATTTTCTGAAATTTTATGTCCAAGAGCAATTCCTCCTGCAACCATAAACTGACATTTCTTCGAGTTCAAAATGAGAATAGACTTTTCACAACATTCTAGAACTTTCTTTATTTTATTTAGACATATTTCAAAGGAATTTTCAAATACAAAAAAATCATCCATAAAAACTTTAATCCATTTTTCAATCAAATCACTAAAAATTGACATCATACATCTTTAAAATATTGCAGGTACGTTACATAATCTAAAAGGCATTCGCCAAAAAGTAAAAGTTTCATAAGGACCAGTAAATGCTGTTTTCCCTTGATCCTCAAGGGTAATAGGTATTTGGTGATAATTGGTATATCCATCAAGTAAACAAAAATATTTGTGCCCAGCCAATCTATCCAACATCTGGTTCAAAAAGGGTAAAGGAAAATGATCCTTCCAGGTGGCAGAATTTAATTTTCTATAGTCTATGCAGATTCACCATTCAATGAATTATCTTATTGATATTAATTCATTATGCTCATTTGTCATTACATTTACACCTTCTTTCTTTGGAACACAGTGAATTGCTCACCCAAGCTGAAATAGGATATTTTATTCCTGCATCTAAGCATTTTATGATTTCTTTCTTAACCACTTCTTTCATTATAGGATTTAATCTCCTTTGAGGATCAGTTATTGGTTTGTGTTGATCTTCCAATAAAAATCTATGCATACAGATTGAAGGCTTGATTCCTTTAATATCAACTAATATCCATCCAAAGGCTTTCTTATATCTTTTCAAAGTTTTTAACAACTGTTTTTCTTGCGCATCAGTTAGTTTTGAGGATACTATTATAGGTAGTGTAGATGAATCTCCTAAGAATGCATACTTTAAATGTGTAGGAAGTGTTTTCAATTCTAGTTAAGGGGGTTTCTTATTAGATGAGATCAAATTTTTGTGATTTTCTGCAAAATCTAACATTTCAACTTTTTCTTGAACATATTTTAGCTCTTCCGTACTCACTTTTATAGACTCATCTTCGATTTTATCCTTATCTTGACATTCCATATATTGCTTTTCAAATTTGCTTTCATATGTATTTTTGAAATATTCATCGCTTAAATACTCATTAATATCCATTATGAAGCATTTGATCTCTTTGCAAGGTATCTCATTGATTTTTCAATATTAAATGTAATCTCTCAATCACCATCTCTTTACAAGGCATCTCATTGATTTTGCACTATTAAATGTAATCTCTCGATCACCAACTCTCACAGTTAGTTCTCCTTTCTGCACATCTATCAAAGCTCTTTGAGTGGCTAAGAATGGACTTCCTAAAATAATAAGAATTTCTTTATCTTCCTCCATATCTAATACAATAAAGTCCATAGGAAAGATAAATTTTTCAACCACTAAACCATTTTCTATAACTCCTTTAGGATAGGTAATCGAACGATCAGTTAACTGAAGAGTTACAGTTGTAGGTGAAATATCTCATAAGCCTAACCTTCTGAAAATTGATAACAACATAAGATTAATACTGGCTCCTAAATCATATAAAGCTTTTCCATAAAATCGTTCACCAATAGCACAAGGAATTGTAAAACATCCAATATCTTTAAGTTTTTCAGGAAGCTTCTTCTAAATTATAGAGCTATACTCTTCACTGAGTGCAATGGTCTCATTATCTACAAACTTCACTTTCTATAGTGATTTTCACTGGTTTAATAGGACTTTCTGACTCACAATGGAAGACTTCACCCGAATTTTTATTTTCCACCTCATCTTCTTCTATTTTAACTTCTCGTTGAACTCTTTCTTCTAATTTTTTCCACTTCTCAGTTGAATAGCTTTAATTTACTCCTTGTTCTAATCTATAGGGTTTACTTCAACATTACTAGGCAATGTTCCTAGAGATTTATTGCTAAGTGCAGGCAGTAGCAATACATCCCAATTGATTTTCCATTTTTATGATTGCAGCACTTTGACTCTGTAATTAACTTCCCATTTGCAATATCAATTCTTCCATTGATAACTTTTTCTCCTTACTTTGCAAATTATTAAATCCTGGGGGTAATAAAGTTTATAAGCTTTTGTTTCCCTATTATGGATTTGTAGCATTTGATTTATTGTTACTCCAACTAAAGTCTGGATGATTCTTCCAATCAGGATTACAATAATTGGCATAAATATTATTAGAACGATTATTTATTGCATTTAAAGTCTCATAAGAAGATTGAGATTCTATCATTTGTCCATGAGCTCTCCTCATGCACATGTGTTGTTTGAGAATAATTCATTCCATATTGATCTATCTTCTTTGATATAGCGGCTATTTGAGAAGCTAATATAGATATTACATCAAAATCATGAATACTGGCTACTCCTTTTGGATTTACCCTCTCTGAGGGCCATTAAATATTATTAGTAGTCATCTGTTCATATAATGAATATGCTTCATCGAATGGTTTTGACTTTAAAGATCTAACAGCAGCAACATCAATTATCGATTTAAGAGATCCAACCAATCCATTATAAAATGTTTGATTTATTATTTAATCTAGCAACACATGGTGCTGGACATTTTCTAAGGAGATCCTTAAATCTTTTACAGGCTTCACATATCGGTTCCCCTTCAAAGTGACAAAAAGATGCAATATCATTTTTAAGCTTAGCAGTTTTTATGGTGGAAAATATTCAGATAAAAATTTTTGTGATAAATCTCACCAAGTTCTGATAGATCCGGGTACTAATGAGTTTAACCATATCTTAGCTTTATTACTCAATGAAAAAAAAAAAAAAGTTTGACAACATCATTCGACACTCCATCATATTTAAATGTAGCACACAATTCTAGAAAACTAGCAAGTTGTAAATTGGGGTCTTTAGTCGGTGTTCCCCAAAATTTATTGTTTTGCACCATTTGGATAATATCAGATTTATGCTCAAATGAATTGGCAACTACAACTGGTTTTTATATACTCAAATGAAATTTATCTACTGTAGGATTAGCATAATCCTTTAAAAGTCTCTGATGATGTTCATTTTCATTTCCAGCATTACTTAAGTTGCAAGCCATTTTGCTAGAATGATTTTTCTCTTTTTGTTTTTTTCAAATTTTTTTAACAGTTCTCTCTAATTAAGAATTGTACAGAATCGTAAGGTACTAAGTTTTTCAGATCTTATACTATGTATAACAAAATAAAACAAGTGATTAAAAATAAGCAACACACTTAAATTAGAAAATTAGAAAATTTTCAAACTAAACTACAAATACTGTACACTTTTTTTCTTATTTTTAAAATAAAATAAAATAACTAATACTTTCCGTTACCTACCCGACAACGTCACAAAAAAACTTGATGCGCGGAAACTTGGGATTAAATTAATAATAAATATGCAATGTAACCCAAATAATAATGTAACTTTAATTAAATTTTTTTATCTTTAAAACCACTTTTAAACTCCCAATTCCCTTCTATATATAATGCAAGTATACGTATCGTTCAAGTAATGCAAGGCTCTAATGGAGTCTTAGATATCGATCCCACAGGGATACTGGAAATATATATAAGCTACCTATTAATATTCTATTCTTAAATTAAAATAAAAATAAAAACAAAGTAAAGTACAAAGTTTGAAGTTAAACCACTCAAGTGAAATGCTACTAAATATGCAGATGTACGACTACAACAGTTAAGTTAAACTAGATGCTAAACTTTCAAAAATAAAATTGTTGAAATAAAACAAAAGTTTTTGCTAGCGAAAAGTTCAAGTATGAGAAAACATCATTTCCATTAAATATGGCTTGTGAAGAAATTAAAATCATTTGAAAAATATATTTAAAAATTATTTTATGTCAAATAGGAGCAATCTTATTCGCTACCCTCTTCCGAGCGCTATAAAGAACATTAACTAATCCATAGTTTGGTCCCTAAGTAGGTGGTTAAGCTGGGAGGATATTGGCTGTCACTTCAGAGCTCCCAGTACTCCCTCACCTTATAGCTAATGTGCTCGTATCAGTTTCCAATCAACTAAACTAAATTGGGGATTCTAATCTGTCACATTAAAATCTTCCAATTCTACATCCAATTAAGTATATTTCTCTATTTATTTGCACCCAATCCCATGGGTGACATACTCTCCCATGAAATCAAATGTGATTCTCTCTTTATCATAGAAATCATATCCCCTTTTTAGAACATATATTTCTTAACACATTTTAAATGAAGATCGGAGTTCAAATCATCACAAATTATCAACATTTAAAACCGTAGAAAAAAAAAATCAATTCTTCACAAAACTATTTCTTCAAAGTAGGGAGAAGGATAAAGAAAACTACTCATAATTCATGAGAAGGATACGATAAAACACAGACTTTGTATATAAAAATAAGTTTACAAACAAAAGAAATGAAAAATACAGCTTATCTCACAATCCTTCCTAAGTAAATCCCTAAAAGTTCTCTCAAAGCCTTTCACTCTTTACAAACACTCTCAATTCTCTCTTAGAAGTGTAATGAAGAAGAAATCTCTAACCTTCCCTCTCCTCTTACAACCCTAGAAGACAATCTCCAAGCCCTTGACTTTCTCTCTCTATCTCTCCCTCTTGGTTCTGTTGCCACCTATTTTTTTCTCCCCCCATTTGAAGTTCTTCTCCAACTTGATTTTATTTTGGGCTGCCTCCTTTGAAAAGAATTTCAATTTCCCTCCAAAATTCAAAAGTCAAACCTTTGAATTTAAAAGATGTGCCTCTTTGATCCAAGTGTCAAATCCCTTCAAATTAGAACCTTCCGAAGTGTCTAGATGCATTGAATCACTCCATAGAGTATTTAGAACAAGTGTCCCTTTAAAAATTCACACAAAATTTGTCTTGAACCACCTTAAATTAAAAAAGTCTCATCTGATGCATCATGCGCCACCGCTCTGGATTTTGGCGTATCATGCACCAAACCCCAAAATGGCTGTTTTTGCTCCAAATTTTGCTCCTTTTGCCATTTTTGTTCCAAATGCCTAAAAATGATATACCTACATAAAAAAAACAAAAATATCTTTCTTTAAAGTGCAATATCACCAAAAATAGGCATAAAATGGCACTTACAATAGTATATTATTTTTGTGTATCAGGCTGCTTATGTAAATTCACTATAGCTAGTAGATGTTCCTACTTAAGAAGAAATTTGGGGGTGCACTTCACTGCATTGTTCCTAGTAAAACTGCTAGGCCTGATGGTTACTCATCAAATTTCTATAAGAAGTGTTGTCCCATTGTCAAAACAGATTTGGTTAAAGTTATTCAGTCTTTGTTTAGGGGAATGCTCTCCCCAATTATTTTACTGCTTCTAATCTAGTTTTGGTTCCCAAGCCAACTAAAAACTTTCAATGGCAGCACTTCGGACCAATAACTTTCACAACTTTCTTCAGTAAAATCATTAGTAAGATTTTAGTGAATACATTGAAGCCTCATCTATCCAAGCTAATCAGGCCTAACCAAGCTGTTTTCATTACTGGGAGAAGTATCTTTGACAGTGTCTTGTTGGCTCAAGAGCTACTAACTGATATTGATAGGCCTTGTAGAGGTGGGAATTTAATTTATAAGCTTGATGTTAGGAATGCTTATGAAAACATTAATTGGGATTTCATATTAAATACTTTAAGGACCAGGGGTTTTCCACCTCCTTTATGTGAGCTTATATCTAGGTGGCTGAAGGGTAATGGTAACTCTTTTCTTCTCAATCGCAGGGCTCATGGGTTCTTCACTGCCAATAGAGGACTTAAACAAGGTGTTCCAATCTCTCCCACTCTTTTTATTTTGTCTATGGACTACTTCTCCAGGCTGTTGGACAACACTATTCTCTCAAATGCAGCAAATCTGTTTCATCATAAGTCCAATCTATTTATTAGCCATCTTTTGTATGCAGATGATATAATTCTTTTTTCTAGGGCCACTAAACCTACTTTCAAGCAAATTTTGAATTGTATTGAGGTATTCCAGCTGTGTTCTGGTATGGATTTTATTCCTACCAAATGCACCTTGTTATTTAGCTGCAGAATATAGGATCACCTTAAATAGTGGGTGCAATAAGTTAATGAGTTCTCTATTGCTTCCCTTCTCTTTAATTATCTCAGGGTCCCTCTCATCAAAAGGAAAGTTAAGCAGGCTCAATTTGATAAGGATATCACAAAGATAGATGTCCAACTCAATTGCTGGACAAACTCATTCCTCTCCAATGAGGGGAGAATCACTCTCCTCAAGAGCATACTAACCACTTTTCCACAATACATTTTACAAATTTTTGGCATGAAGAAAAGTACTCAACTTCATTTGGAGAGGTGTTTAAATAGGTTTTCATGGTCTGAGCAAAGAAAATAGTCACATTGGGCCAGCTGGCAGAAAGTTGCAAGGCCAACTATTGCTGGGGGTCTAGGCTTCAAAGGGATTCCCTAGGTACAACATATCAATCTTTGCAAGCTCTGGATTAAGTTCAGGAAACAAGATTCTGTCTAGGCCAAAATTCTTTTGGGTAAATATTGTAAAGGACTCGGGTAAATCTTCTCAAGGTTAGACATCAAGCTAAAAACCTTTCCTTTGGGATTTGGGGTAGGTAAATATAAATTTTGGTTAGATAAATGGTGTTCTGAGGATATGATACAACCCCTTCAACAAAATTTTAATTTTAGTTCAAAGGTGGTTGATTGTTGGGAGGAGAACAAATGGTCCACTGAATTACTGAACACCATGCTAACATAGCCTTCTGCTGAAGCCAGTACCAAGCTGCCTATTGATATCACACGAAAGGACTCTATTGCCACTTCTATGAGCAATGGTCAAAGTATTACTCAAGCCATCTATTCTAGATTGTACCAGTTGGCATTTTTCTCCTAAGGTGAATGCTTTTGGAACAAATTCCTTACTCCATCCATGTTTTTTTTGGGTTGGAGATTGTTTCATCAGTTCTTTCCTATTGATGATATCCTCAAACTTGAAGGGTTGTGAGATCCCTCAAGATGATATTTATGTAAGCAGGCAGAAGAGTCTACTGCTCACCTACTCTTTTAGTGCTCCTACTCTCAAGATTTTGGGATGAATTCATCAAATATTTGTCCATTGATACACTGCTATTGAATTGGAATCAACTCACTATCTGCTGGTCTAGTTTGGCTCAGGTAAAATTGAGGTCTATTCCATTTATTCTAGCATGGTTCCTATGGATGGCTAGGAATTATACTATGTTTGATAATTGCTTCATTTCTGCCCTTCAAGTTGCTGCCAAGTGCAAGACATTTCTCCTCAAATTGATCTCCTTGAAGAATTTTCCAAACGTTTGTATTGCAGCTTAGCAAGGTGTCCCCCCCCAAAGTTGAGGTTATAGAGGTATTGTAGAAGATACTAACCCATCCTTACATTAAGGCTCATACAGATGGTAGATTTTCCGATCAAGGTGATGGCATAGGGGGTCTTTTTAGGGACCATGCTGGTAGATGTCTCCTCTTTTACTACTCTTTCACTTCACTCAAAGATACATTTGAAGCTGAGGTGGCTTCTATCTTCTGGGCTATTAAATTAGCTTCCCTTAACAATTGGGGAGCCCTACAAGTGGAAATTGACTCATTCTCACTTCTGAGAGCTCTTACTATGGAAGACTCTTATCCTTGGCACATTGCTCAGTGACTTAAGAAAATCAAAGCTCTGAGGACCCCCTCCTCCATCCAATTCTCTTTCATCTACAAGGAGGGTAACTGCCTGTCGGCACTATTTTTGGTGTGGGTTACAAGGAGGGTAACTGCCTGTCGGCACTATTTTTAGTGTGGGACCCGTAAGAGGCTTTCGGCCACAAAAATGAAAAA
>NW_018165222.1:26536-26804 GCF_001263595.1 Phalaenopsis equestris
GAAGTCAAACTGACCCCATAATTTTCATAGTTTAAATGAAAGAGCTCTTTACCTCAAATCATGTATCCATCCCGAAGGATAAACACAAGTGTTGAGGGTGATGCTCGATCAAATAAACTAATGAATGTTATGACATCCATTTGGTCTGCGAAACCAATGTATTGGCCGACAAGTTCCCCTATTTAATATAAGGAATTAAATAGGGTTTATATTATGTTGGGTTCGGGAAAAGCTTCCTATAAGGGCAAGCCCCTATAGTTAATTACAT
>NW_018165222.1:26834-27087 GCF_001263595.1 Phalaenopsis equestris
TCAAAGATATTGGACTAAGAAGTGTGAAGGGGATTGGTTAAAATTTGGAGCATTTTGTTTTGGAGTCCAAAGGAGGAAACACTAGAGGATGTCACGGATCCGAATAACAACTTCGATGACTTCCCAAGCTATCTTATTATTTGGCTTCAATTTAGGAGAAATCATTTAGATGTTTCATCCTGCAATTTTTTATTTATTAGGATTTACATTTGTGTGAAGCAATCAGCAAAAATAACCTTGAAGATGTGAGGAT
>NW_018165222.1:27542-27835 GCF_001263595.1 Phalaenopsis equestris
ATGAGTTCCAAAATTTCATTTAGACCGTGGGAAGCCTCGTTAGCAATCGTAGGTTACCTCCTCCGAGGGTAAAGAGTTTGATTAATTGAATTTAGCCAAATTTTAATCTTAATTGAACTTGTGGTGTTTTAAAAGAGTTTGATTATGTTAATTTTTCTAATCCTTCTTTAACAAGTGGATTTCAACTTAAGTTCACCACTAAGTCCTTAAGACCTAAGTGAGTGTATTAAGTGTGTGTATTAATTTTGAAAAGATTTAAAACTTTGAGTGATCATTATCAAGATTATTTAAAC
>NW_018165222.1:28081-29308 GCF_001263595.1 Phalaenopsis equestris
TTCATTAAGGCCAAAATATCCAAAATTACAATTTTGCCCCTAAGGGTCCAAACTTTCATAATTTGTTAAATTTAAGTCAAATGACTTTGAAATTTTTATGTAACCTTACTGATAAGTCAATTAAGACATCAGAGGAGAAAATGTGAATTTTCACAATTTAATTTAATTCATATAATTATTTTCATGCAAAAATATGCATTTTCAAAGAAAACTCCAAAAGATGATTAGGATAATTCCTGATCACTTGAAATTTTTATGTGAGCTATCCCTAGCCTAGAAAGTCATTTGGCCAAAATTTCATAATTTTTTGAATTTTCTGTGATTTATTAAAATTGTTTGAATTTTTGGAGATTTTAATAAAAATAAAATATTTTAAATGTTGAAAAATATATTTCATATTTTTGAAAAATCTCTCTGAGGTTAGAGAACCTAAAGAACTTTATTTTGTATTTGAGAAGCTTTTGAACCAAATTTCATATTTTTATACTTTTTATTTGATTTTTTAGAATTATTTTAATGAAGATTCTATTTTTAAGCCTTTAAAAATCATTTTTAAGGTTTAAAAATAGATATCTTTATTTTTAAACCTTGGAAAAAATATTCCAATGATTCCTAAGTGTTTAGTTCCATGAGTTTAATATTTTATGATTTTTTATTATTTTTTTAATTATTAAAAATAATTAAAAATAACCTAAAAATCAAGTTTTAAATATATTTTATTTTTATTAAATCCCCAAGATATCAGAGAACTCAAAAAACTAAGTTTCATAATAATTGGGGTTATATTTTGATTTTTAAAAATCATTTAAATTTCAAATTTGATGGTCACTTTTAAAAATCAATGAAAAATATTAAATGATCTCCAAATGACTTCAAATTTTTATGGTAAGTTCTCTGACTCATGACCCATAGTGGAGAATAAAAATCAAGTGATTTTGATCTTTATGTATTCCAAATTAAATATTTTAAGAAAATTAGAGTTTGCTCAAAACAGTGATGTTTTGATTCTTAAAAATCATACAATTATTTTCTAAGACTACTCTAGCTATAGGAAACTTACATGAATTTTTGTAGAATTTTCTAAGCCATATACAATTTTCTATAATTATTTGAATAGAAAATTCATAAAAATTTAGAAAATTAAGATCTCTGTCTATAAATTTCCTATGTCTTTGGAAAAATTCTCAAGTTGTTCACCTAGACAGAGGCTACAACATATAAAAATTT
>NW_018165222.1:34183-34918 GCF_001263595.1 Phalaenopsis equestris
AAATTATCGGATCAATTATGAATCAGAAGTATCAAACTGATTTAATGTAAAGATTGAAATTGTTAGATCAATTTTTGAATCAGAAGTATTAAACTGATTCGATGAGAAAATTAAAATTATCGGATCAATTATGAATCAGAAAAATTGAACTGATTCAATAAGAAAATTGAAATCATCAGATCAATTATGAATCAGAAATATTGAACTGATTCAATAATAAAATTGAAATTATTGGATCAATTTTTTTTTTAAAATAGTAAATCAGAGTTATCAGACTGATTTAAAATATCCTGTGTTTCAGAAAGCTTATGTGTAGAAATTTATGTTATTTCTTAAAAAAAATTTGCAAGATTTATTTGCAAATATCATATAGAGTTTATGACTCCATAGGGATATCACAGAAAACAAAATTGTGTAAAATGTGTGATTTTGTGGGGATATAGACCTAAAAAAGGTCATATTGCACAAGCAAGGAATCTCAAAAATCGAGAAAACTTATTTGGCAAATTTAATTTGTCTGTTGTAAAATTCTGTTACTGATTCATACAGTCATTTTTACAATATATCATGTATATATCTCAAAAGATGAAAAGTACATCATATTATTCGCATTACTAGTACATCCATGAGTACATAATATAAAGTACAAAATAAATTGTCCTCATATCGTTGGCTGCATCTTTGCACCTTTGTATGTCTTCCAATAGAAGATCTTCTTGCAAATTGTATTATGAG
>NW_018165222.1:36314-37963 GCF_001263595.1 Phalaenopsis equestris
AAATTGGACCATGGTGTAGTTGGACAAAATGAAATTGGTAATATTTTGGATTTATTGGGATTTTTTGGGAATTTTTGGAATTTTTGGATTTTTGGGTCATGGAGGGGCATTTTGGTAATTTGGTCATTTTTGTCAGTTTTAGCAAATTTGGATGTATTCAAAGTGTTTGGAATGAGTTTTGATCAGTTTTGAGTATTTTGGCAAAATTTGGGTTCCAAAGGCAGTTAGGTAATTTTGAGGTGTCTAGGGGCAAAAGGCTAAGTTGGGCATTTCAAGTAGAATTAGATAAATATCCATTCTAAATGAACCATGGATCAATGAAATTCCCATTTTGGGCTCTCATGTATTGATCTTAGCCAGGGTATTGTGGGGGTATGGTATACCTTAACTCCATACCAACACCCAGGGTGAAACCTAAGGCCAAGTAGTCCTATAAGAACTTTCCTTGAGTTCTCTCATAATGATCTTACCTACTAAGTGCTAGAAGTTAAGATAAATATGTGAAATTTCAAGCTGAGTAAAGAGAAGAGTTTTGAGTTTCTAATGGTGAGAATACCTTTCCTAGTTTTCTAAGACTAGTCAATAGGAAAGTCCTATGGCTAGACCTAGGCTACTAAAGAAGTTTCTAGACCTCAACCAAAAGTGAGCTCAATACTGCCCTACAAATTGGTTGGCTAAGTTTGGGAATGCCTCAAACTCCACTATGGTGTCAAAAACCCCCTCTTCTTCTTTTCCTTTTCTTTTGGGTGGAGGCCTTTTAAATTTCCCTTACCTTAGAATTTGTAACTGAATTTTACTTGAATAGAATCATCCTTTTTGATATATATATATCAGAGAATATTATCTTCAAGGAGTTCAGATGTGGTTTTTTTTTTTTTTTTTTACTTTTCAACGAAATCGGACAAAGAGGTGTGAAATGTGGAATGGTTCAAACTTAGAACATTTATTGTAGAATCCAAAAGAGGAAGAACTATGGGATGTCATAGATCCGAAGGAGAACCTCGGTGACTTCCCAGTCTACCCTATGATTTGGCTTCAGTTTCGAGGAGAAATTATTCAAGTATTTTATCCTGCTAATTTTATTTAATTAGGGCTTACATGTGAAACGATCACACAAATAGCCTGGAAGATGTGAGGATTTTGTTCATGATGAATGACAACCTCGGAATCCTAAGACAAGTTAGAGCTTATATCATACAATAAAGTTGTGCAAAGGCCTAAAGATGAGGTGAAGATTTATGTTGCATAAGCAGACAACCCCAAAATCTTATGGCTTGGTTGTTTAATTCTAAGGAAGGAATGGTTTAGCTGGGAAAGACAGATTTTGCTGTTGAAGATGGTCGTGCTGCCCACCATGCTAGCTCCAAGCTCCTTATTGTGACGTGTTTAAGTTTTTTAGGGTGTCAAGTTATGATGTCAAATCAGATGGCCCTATGATTGTAGTCCCTTTAAATATTATGGGGCATGTTCAAGTTGATTAGAGCGACACCGTTTAGGATCCTTTGGTTCCCTTGTTCCAACACCACTACTTTCTATTGGATTCACTTAGTCCAAATGAATTTACTAAACTCAACTTAATGAGTTCAATACTTTCATTTAGTTTGTGGGAGGCCTCATTAGCAACCGTAGGTTACCTCCTCCTAGAGATT
>NW_018165222.1:38027-40516 GCF_001263595.1 Phalaenopsis equestris
TTTTGAGTTGTCTTATATTTTGATTTTGAATGTTGTGGGCGGTGAATTTTATCTTTGTTAATTTTATTTTTATTTTGGTTTTGTTTTTGTGGCTATCCTAACAGTTTTGATTTTCATGCAGGGTGACATTGTTGTTGTTTAGCATGCAAGTTTTGTAAGCATAAAAAAAATACAGTATGAAAGTACAAGAAAGATGACATTGTAAACCATAAAAACTTGTTTAGCATGCAAGTTTTGTAAGCATAAAAAAAAATACAGTATGAAAGTACAAGAAAGATGAAATTGTAAACCATAAAAAGCGTATCTGACGAGTCTTCTCATTCCACCATTTGAAACTAAAAATGCATGTGAGGGCATTTTATATAAAGTGGAAAAATAAGGTTTTAGTGATCTACCCAACCCTAGGTCATATCTTGGTGGGTCACTATTTGATTAATTAAGGATGATTTTATTAAGCAAAACATATTAAGTTTAGTAGACCTCTGAGGTATCCAACAGATCCGGAGAAGAAGCAGGTCCATGCCTCCCTCTCACAGCCTGGTGAAAAGTCTCGAGCTCATTTAAACTTATTATGTTCCTTAATAACCCATCCTATAAATACGTTTAATGCTCAGTGAACATTGATGTTTCAATTGTCCCTAAGAGTAGGGTGATGATCATTTATAATTTAATTTGAGGATTATGTGGGTGAAGACCCTTAAAGGGGCAAGTTAGTGTTATTAAGATATTTAACCAATTTTAGTTTTAACTTGGGCTTATAGTATTTCAAAGGTGTTCAAATTTTAGTTGCATTCCTCATTTAACCAAATTTGATTTAGCATAGGTCACTACTACGCCCTTAATATCCTGCTGGATTTCCTCATTTAACCAAATTTGATTTAGCATAGGTCACTACTACGCCCTTAATATCCTGGTGGATGTCTTAGTTATTTTTAAAAAGGTTAAATTTTAAGTGATGGTGATTCTTTTTTTTTTAAAGTCATTTGACCATAAACCCTAGAGGGGTATCTACCATGACATGACCAAGGTAAAGCCTAATCCATTGAAATTTTTGCTAGAGGTAGACTTAGACTAGAGAGTCATTGGGACCAAATTCCATTATTTATTGAGTTTTATTTGAATTATTATAATTATTTTAAATTTTGGAGTATTTATTAATTATACAATATTTTAAATGAGGAAAATTAAGTTTTATATCTTTATTAAATATCTTTGAGATCAAGGAACTTAGAGAAATAAATTTCACAATTTTTTTTTTATTTTTCTTTGAATTGTTAAAGTTATTTTAGAGAAAATCCATTGTTAGACTTCAAAAAATTATTTTACGCTTCAAAATTTAATATCTTCACTTAGAAAATCAGGAAAAATATTCCAATTGTTCCTAAGTTCTTAGGAAACAATTTAAAACATTTTCAAGAATTTTATTATTTTTTAATTTTTATTATTTTTTAATTATTTAAAATTAAAGAAAGGCTTAAAAATTGAATTTTTATTTTAATTACAAATTTATTTTTATAAAATTCATCTAATCACAAAGAACTCCAAAAACTAATTTTTATAATTTTTTGAGTTATATTTTAATTGTTAAAAAACATTTTAGTGTTAAAAATGACATTTAACTTAGAAAATCAATTTGAGTTATCAAATGAGCTCCAAATATTTTGAAATTTTTATGGGGAGTTCTCTTAACTTTGAATATTAGTGTAAATTAAATAAAATCAAGTCATTTTGTTGTTTGTGTTTTACAAAATTAAATATGTTAGTGATTTAGGGTTTTTGAAGATTCGGTGCATTTTAAATGACTTGACTCACCAGAAATTTTTCTAAGGGTTCTCTAGTCATAGTAAACCTTCCAAAATTTTTTTGGAATTTTCTAAGCAAAATGTTAATTATTATGATTAATTTATGCAAATAATAAACATAAACTTGAAAAATATGAATCTATGTTTATGGACCTCCTTTGACTTTGGAAAAATCAGAGGATGTTCCCTAAGACAAGGGAAACAACATGCTAAAATTTCATGCCATGTTGATATTCCTTCATGCATAGAGAATCAAAACATTCAAATCAGTGTTTAATTAATTTAAAATAAAATATGCATCAAATGGACTCCAAATTATTTTCATATTGTTCTCCTCTATTCACTGAGCAAGGAGGTGTTTTTTTTTTATTTTTGTGATTTTTCTACACCAAGATATGGATTTTTTAAGTTGGATATTTATTTAAAACAGAAAATACCCTATTTATCTATTTAAATGCGTGACACTGCGTCAATCTACAACAACTCCGAAGGCATGCGTGACACACTCTGGTTGGACGCCGCCATCCACGTAGCAAGTGAATCGGCCCGCGGTTCGTGTAAGGAAGCGCTATCCGGCTCAATCTCCTCCATCCATCTGATACACGCATAATCGGACGGCTCCCCATCATCGTCCTCGATAGAGTGATCCCGTGACCGTCCACACTAAAACCCTAAGATCTCAGCCTA
>NW_018165222.1:43735-57282 GCF_001263595.1 Phalaenopsis equestris
AAAAAGGTGTAAGATTTAATTAATATAAGAAAATTTCAAAGTGCGCGCAACACAACACGATTTGATTTAATTTGCGAAATGGCAAATCAAATTTGGAAGGGAGATGTGAAGAAATTTTAGGACCCAGTGCGAGACTCAATTAATGGCCTAGGATCCAGTCAGCGCCTCTTAGATAAGTAGAAAAATAGGGATTTTTGAATTATTTTAAATGCATAAACTCCAAAAATCCTTTTCTTTCTCTAGAAAAATCATAAAAATAAAAGAAAAATACCCCCTTGCTCAATGAACATGAGAAAATAATGTGGACCAAAAATAAAAATTATTTTTTAAATATATTATTTTTAATGAATTAAATACCCTCTGTGGTATTTTAATTCTCCATGGCTTAAGACCTTTCACCATGACTTGAAATTTTGAGAGTTTATTTCTCATGACAGAGGTTATGTCTCCTAAATTTTTCAAGGTCAGAGGGCATCTCTACGCTTTTGACCCTAATTTTCAAGCTAAGGTGGTCAATTTGGAAAATTAGGTTTTATATTTTCATTAAATATATCGGAGGTTAAGGAACCTAGAGAAACAAATTTCACATTTTTCTGATTTTTTTTTTGAATTGTTAGAATTATTTTAGTGAAAATCCATTTTTAGCCTTTAAAATTTATTTTAAGCTTCAAAATTCAATATCCTCACTTTGAAAATCATGAAAAAATATTCCAATTATTTTTAAGTGCTTAGGAAATAATTTAAAATATTTTAATGAAATTTATTATTTTTTTTTATTTTTATCATTTTTTAATTATTTAAATATTAAAGAAAGGCTTAAAAATGGAAATTTTATTTTAATTACAAATTTATTTTTAGAAAATTCATCTGGTCACAAAGAACTTCAAAAATTAATTTTAATAATTTTTTGAGTTATATTTTAATTGTTAAAAATCATTTTAGTGTTAAAAATGACATTTAAATTAGAAAATCAATTTGAGTTATCAAATGAGCTCCAAATATTTTGAAATTTTTATGGGGAGTTCTCTTAACTTTGAATATTAGTGTAAATTAAATATTAAGTCATTTAGATGTCTGTGTTTCCCAAAATTAATTTTCTTTGCATTTTAGGGTTTGTGAAAATTAGGTACATTCTTAAAGACTTAACTCATGAAAGATTTTTGAGAATTAAAAGACTCAAAATAATATTTAATTAATAAAAAGTAAAATATGCATCAAATAAATTTCAAACCATTTCCACATTATTCTCCTGTGTTCACTGAGCAAGAGGGTATTTTTATTTTATTTTTGTAATTTTTCTACACCAAGATATGAATTTTTAAAATTAGGGCTATTTATTTAAATCAGAAAATCCCTAACTTCCTACTTAAACATGCAGCACTGACTAGATCGTAGGCGGCTCTGAAAACACGCCTGGTGCACTCTGGTTGGACGTCGCCTTCCACGTAGCTACTAATTTGGCCCGCGCTTTAAACACCACGCTCTCATCCGGCGCAATCAAAGCCCTTCATTTGATACACATCCGATCCAATGATTCCGCGTCATCATCCCCAAACAGAGTGAACCCATAACCGTTAACCCTAAAACCTAAAGAGCTCTCCCATTTCTTTACCAGATGACCTCGGGTTTGATCCTATGGACTCATCTAAGTGCGACAAACACATTCGTACGACAAACATGCCATTAAATCAACTCTAATTAAATGTGGAATCAAAATAGGCTCGGGAAGAGGGGAAGTTCAATACCTTTGCTCTAAGAAGGGAAGCTTTAATCAGAGGTGCTTGACACATTTGTGGAGGTCCAAGGAGCCTAAGGATTGGGCCTCTGGTCGTGGTGAAAAGTCTAGACCCGAATTCAATCAAGACCATATTTGGGTGTTGTTATTGAGCTATCTTAGAGGTTCTCTATGAGGGGGATTTGATAAGGCTTTGTCCTAGTTCAGAGTGGTGATGGTGTGGTGGAGTTTAATTTGGATTTGGTGCACTGTGGAGGTGTGGTGGAGAATGTCTTGTCTCCAGCAAGTAATTGAGCTCAAAAACTAAAATCCGACAAAGGGAATTAGAGCAATGGAGTGGTTAGGTTGCATTGTGGAGGTCTCAAGCATGCTTAGGGAGTTATTTCAGAGGGTATCTTCATGAAATTTTCAGCACCCCTTTCATGGCCATGGAGGTGGGGCTTTTATAAAAATGGCTTAAGGTGGCTCTGTGGGCCAATGTATGGGTGCAAAGTGTTGCCTATGTAGAGGGTAGAAGGCTCTAAACTTCAAATGGGATGAGGTGGCCTCTAGGTTTGGGTTTGGATTTTTTTAAGGTGGTTCACAGTTTTGGCGCCTCCGGCGACTAGGCCGGCCGGCAAGGCTAGGGGAGGTGGCCAGGAGGTCAGGTGAGCTAGGGGATTCTGTCACAATAATTTATTTGGGCAGGTGTTAAGTTTTGGCAAAAGTCCCTTAGGCTTAAATTTTTTTTGAATTAAATCCCTTGATTTTGGGAACCTTTGTTCCATGGCTCATTTGGGTAGTTCCATGGGGTTTAGCCTGGTCAGTAAGGTCTGAAATTTGGTTGTGGCGGTTTTTGGTTGGCCAATTTGGCTAGATTAGGTGTCAACTTTTGGTGAAGGGGTCCATGTAGGTCAATTTGGCTAAAGCTTGGGTTTGGGTTGGGCTAGCCATGAACTTGAGCCCAATTGATTGATCAACAATGTGTAGATTATTGTAATGAACATTTTTTTTTTGTGAAGGATTGAAGTGATTTTAAGTTCAATTGGGGGTTCAATTTGAGAGATTTTGGAATTTTGGCTTGGGCATGTTGGGCTAGACTTGAGTCTAGATTGGGCTAAGTCCAAATTGATTATTGAAAATAGTCAAAAGGAATGTAATGAAGAGTTTTTAACATAAATTGGGTGCCAATTTTAGGGCTAAGGCAATCAATTTGGTGGAATTTGGGGACAACCAATTTGGGGCAAAATGGGGAATGTTTGGATTTGGGTTGAAATTAAATGAAATTGAGTCCTCACCAAGGCCAATTGAAGATCAAGTTTGATGTGCAGGAAGGTTATGATGAGTTTATGATTCAAATTGAGGCCAATTGAGAAGGCTATAGGGTTCAATTTGGTGGAACTAAGTCATAGGGCCAAAGTTGGGGTTTTGACTTGGTTTTGACTTAGGGCCAAAGTTGGGGTTTTGACTTAGATCAAAATTGGGCTCAAATCATTGGCCAATTAAGCTTGGATTTGGTTCAGATTGGTCATATGGAAGGTAAATTTGAGTTTAGAACTGAAATTGGGGGAAATTGGGACCAAATTGATAGACATTTGAGGTGAATTTAGGGAAATTGTGCCTTTAAAGGCAATTTGGGGTTTTGGTCAACATGGTCAAATTAATCAAATTGGGTCCTTTAGTAGTTGAGAAAAATGAAATTGGGAATATTTAAAAGGTTTTGGAAATTTTTGGAAATTTTTGAAATTTTGGGCTGAGGGGCATTTTGGTAATTTGCTAATTTTTTGGTGATTTTGGGTAATTTAGATGTTTTCAAAAGGTTTGAAATGATTTTTGAACAAATTTGGGTATTTTGGGTAAATTTGGGAATTTTGGCCAAATTTAGTATTTCAATGGTACTTAAGTAATTTGGAGGAGTTTAGTGGAAAAAGGCCAAGTTGAGTATTTTTGATAGAATTGGGGAGCTACCATCATAAATGAACTATGGACCAATGGAAACCCCATTTGGGTCCTCTATGTACTGGTCTTAGCTAAACCCTAGCCTAGGGCTAGTGGATTTAGGGGTCCATCTACATGAGTCTCCCAAGGGATCAAGGGACCAAAGTTAAAAATTTTTGGGTTTAGGGTTGTGAGTGATTGTGAGTGAGAGTGAGTGTAGTGAGTGAAAGTGAGTGCTTTAGCCCTAGCACCCAGGGTCAACCCTAAGGTTAAACAGTTTTATGGGAATTCTCCTTGGGCTCCCCCATAATTGACCCACCAACTAAGTGCTAGAGGATAGGACTATGATGTTGGACTTCAAGTTGTGTAAAGAGGAGTTTGGAATTTCTAATTGTGAGGGTTCCTTTTCTAGTTTTCTAGGAATAGTTAACAGGAAAGTCCTATGACTAGATCCTAGGCTCTAGATCCTAGGCTACTAAATAAAAATAAGGTCAACATGCCCCAGACCTCAACCAAAAGTGAGGTCAACAATATTATTCATGAAGGTACTTACTACTCTGACGGAGAATAATTAGATAACCCTTCTAGGTCTTCTAGAAGGCTAGCTTAAGACATAATGTTTAATATTTTGATTTGGAATATTAGAGGAGTGGTGGAACCTTCCTCCCTTAATAGGCTTAAATAGCTTTTTAGGGTTCATTAAGTTTTTATTTTTGCCATTCTGGAGCCTCTTGTTCATGTCAATAGACACAAGATTTTGAATAAATTTGCAGAATTTCAGTCTCATTGCAACATACATAACAAAATCTGGGTTTTTTGGAAACGCAAAATCACCTTATCTATCATCGAGGATGAGGAGCAATTTGTTTTAACTCACTTTCAGATGGAGCAATTTCATGGGTGGGCTATGTTTGTTTATGCCAACTCTCTTTTGCCTAAAAAATATTTGCTTTGGAGGAAACTTGAGATTTTGGGTGACTCTATCTCTGAAAACTTTTTTGTGGGAGGAGACTTTAACATGATAATGAAACCGTCAGAGAAAAATGCTGAAGGCAGAGTTGAACTTTCCCTTCTTAATCGCTTTTGTAATTTTATTGTTGGAGCATGTATTTTTTATCTTGGCTATTCTGGATCTCCTTTCATTTGGAGGAGGGGCTTTCTTCAAGAAAGGCTTAATCGTTTCTTGTCTAACTCGACTTTTCTTAATTATTTCCCAATTTCCAAAGTCCAACATTTAAACTATGCTTCCTTTGATCATAATCCTATTCTCCTCACTCTTGCTTTTCTTCTTTTCTTGAGAAACGATTTAAATTTCTTAACATTTGGACTTCTCATGATACTTTCTTAAGTACGGTCAAATAAATTTGGAATTATGATGGAGGTGGTACTCCTTGGATCATTCTTTGGCAATTGCATATAAAATTGGCTGCTTGTCTCCAGAAGTGGAATCACTAGATTTTTTAGATTGTTCATTATAAAGTTCTGGAGGCTGAAAAAGTGGTTGATCAATTGGAGACTCTAGATAACTGCACCCCTGATATGGTAGATTATAATGCCCATGCTCACTTGACTCTTCTTGAAGCTATAAATTTGGAGGAAACTTTACTTCAGCAGAAAGAAAATGATCTTCATTTTAATGTTGGGGATAGAAACACGAATTACTTCCATGCCACTCTTAAGCATAAAAGGAATTTGAATTGCATTTTAAAAATAAAAAAATGTCGAATGTCAAATTTTAAATGATTTTGTTGATATTGGAAATAGCATCATTCACTATTTTATGGAGCTTTATCAACACACCCCTATGGTTCACCCAGTTGACTAGAATGTCTTTGTTGAAGAATTTTAGTACATTAATTGTCTCTCCTTGGCCCACATTTCTGAAGAAGGCGAGATTCTTTCTACTTTCAAATCTATAAGTTCCAACAAGTCCCAGGAACCTGATAGTTTTTCCTCTTCCTTTTATGTTACTTGTTGGGACATCATAAAGAAGGAAGTTATTAATGTTATACAAAGTTTCTTCATGGGAACTGATCCCGCTAAATATTTCAGCTCTGCTTCAATTGTTCTTATCCCTAAAGGAAATGACAAAATTACTTGGGATAACTTTCACCCATCTCTCTTACCACTGTCATCTCGAAGGTTTTAAGTAAGATTATTGTTAATAGGTTGCAGCCTCACCTCTCGCACTTTATATCGCCTCAACAATCGACCTTTATAAAAGGAAGAGAAATCACAGATAATATTTTGCTTGCTCAAGAATTGATTGAAGACCTAAGACCTTGAAATTGATTGAAGACCTTGATAAGAAATGTAGAGGGGGTAATATGGTTTTCAAACTTGATATCAAAAAAGCTTTTGATACTATTAGTTGGGACTTCTTTCTTGACATTCCTCAAACTAAAGGTTTCCAACGGGATTTTTGCTTGCTCATTAAAGGGTGGTTAGCCAATAATCACTACAGTGTTTTGGTTAATGGTCAATCATATGGCTATTTCTCAGCCCTTAGAGGTATCAAACAAGGAGATCCTCAATCCCCCACTATCTTTATCATTGCATTTGATTATTTCTCTAGACTTGTTAACAATTTGCATATAAATCACCCTCATGTTCAATACTCCCATAAATCATAGATTGTGATTAGCCACCTTACTTATGTTAATGATGCTATATTATTCTCCAATGCTATTAAACTTTCTATCAAAGCTACTATGACTCTGCTTAAGGAGTTTCAAGATGCTTCTGACCTTCAATTTAACTTGAAGAAATGCTCTATTTACTTTGGTAGCAAGGTTAATCATAGCATTGAATCTTGTGCTTCTGATTATACTAGTTGTAAAATTGTCAAGCTACCTTTGAAATACATTTGGGTAAACCTACTAAGGGGGAGAAAGTAGAAAACTCAAATGAAATCTTGTGCTTCTGATTATACTAGTTGTAAAATTGCCAAGCTACCTTTGAAATACATTTAGGTAAACCTACTAAGGGGGAGAAAGTAGCAAACTCAAATGGATGATGTTGTGGACAAAGTCAAATTCAAAATCAATGATTGGAGAAATAATTTTTTGTCTAATGGTGGTAGGCTCACTCCTCTCAAAAGTGTTTTATGTATTCTCCCTTTATATTCAATGCAGGTGCTTAAAATTAAAAAGAGTATCCAAAAAACTCTTAAGGTTCTTTTTAACAATTTTCTTTGGAGAGGCAATAGATCTTCTAAGATTTGGGCTAACTAGAAGAAGAGTTGTAAGTTATCTGTCTCTACGGGTCTTGGGTTTAAAACCCTTTAACAGAGTATGGACATTCATATGTGCAAGCTTTGGTATAAATTCAGAGTTAGAGAGTCCTTATGGTCTCAATGTATGCATCACAAATACCACACAAGTAACCCTTCTACTGTCACCTGGAAAAAAGGTGATTCTAAAATCTGGAAGGCCATCACTCTTGCTCGTACTGTTGCTTCTCAATTCATTTTTTGGGATGTGGTAAATGGTAAATTTTCTTTTTGGAATGATCATTGGGGCACTTCTCAACTCTTGAATTTATCTCATTCTACTTCTGAGGAAGAACTTCTTGTTTCGGATTGCTGGACTGATGGGAGCTGAAACATTCTTAAATTGTGGTCTTTAGTGGGGGAGGCGGCCCTCTCTATTGCTACTATCCTGATTAATGATGATAATAAAGATGTCCCGATGTGGAAATTTTGCTCTAGAATTTTTGTCACTAAAATGTTTTATTCTCATTTATATAACTATCCTCAGTGGTTTTGGAGTAAGTACATTTAACACAAATTTCTCTCCTCTTCTATCTCCTTCTTTCTTTGGAGATTGTTTCATAATTTCCTTCCTCTTGATGATATCCTTAAAATGAAGGGTTTGAAAATTGTTTCCTATTGTTATATCTATAACAAAAAGACTGAATCACCCAATCATCTTTTTTATGAATGTTCTTTTGCTAAAGATGTTTGGCATAGGCTGGGGTGTTATTTTGGCATTCAGTGACCTCCAAATCCGTGTCTTAAAAATTTTATTAAAATTTGGAAACTTTCTGAGTATTCTCAAAACAAGCTCTCCTATTTTCCCATTGTTGTTCTCTGGTTCATTTGGATGGCTAGAAATAGCCATAAGTTTAAAGAATCTTCTTAGACTCCAATCACTACAATTGCTCTTATTGTGGCTCACTTTATCAAAGCGGCTAAAGCTGCTGGTGATGCCAATGCTTTGCTTCAACCTGGTATTGGTAGGAGACCAATTTTGTTTAATTGGAAACCACCTTCCCATGGTTGGATCAAAGTAAATATTGATGGTAGTTTTTTTGGTGATACGGCAGGGGTTGGTGGCTTGTTTTGTGACTTAAAAGGGTTGTGCCTTGTTTATTTTGCTTCCCCTTGTGTTGCCTCTTCTCCACTTGAAACTGAAGCTATGGTTGTTTTGGCAGCTATGCATGTGGCTATCTCTTTTGTTATTTTAAATATTGTCCTGGAAACTGATTCTCAAATTATGTTTCATACTTTAATGGGTAAATTAATCCCCCCCTGGAAGCTTGTAACACTGCTGAATAGGATCAATAATTTGATGGCCACTTCTCATATTACTGCACAATATTCTTTTATTCATAGAGAAGGTAATGCCGCTATAGATTGGTTGGCTAAGAAAGGAATCTTTGGTATTGTCATTAATATCACTCCTCCACCCCCTCCTTATAGACTTATTCATGGTGATATGTTGGATGTCCCTTTTATACTGCCTTAATGTGGTGGATGTTGGCCTTAGGCATTGGAGTTTGGCTTACAGTTTGGTTGGCTATTGGTTTTTTGGTTTCTCTTTTATGAATATTGAGATTTTATGGTTTCCTATCATATTTCTTATATATGATCTTACTGCTCAAAGTTATGTTTTTTGTTCAATCTGGAAGCTGCATGAAGTTTGGCATTTGGCTTCTGATTTTTGTTGGTGCTGGAATTTGGTAGAGTGGTTTCTCTACCTGAGATATAGGCTTTGCATTTCTTTTAAGAACTTGGGGGTTGGAAATAGTTATTCAGACTTTTATGATGCCACATCTTGATTTTGTTAAGCTTCTTTTATATACTTTTCTATGGTGCAATATTGGAAACTCAACAGGGGTTTTATTTAGCCTGCACATGGTCATTGCTAGCATTACTAATAGTATGGATGGGGACATTTTGAGCAGCTCAGTTTTGTCATGGGAGATTGGGAAATATCTTATTATTGGATTGAGACTTATTCACTATGTTTCATATAAAAAGTCTCCTTGCCTCATTGCTAGATATATTTTGTGGCCTTATTTTTTTCCTGTGGTGGCCTCCTTTTTAAGGTTTGCTGGATATTTGTGTGGTGGTATTGGCCAATTTTTCCTACATTTTCCCTATTAGAAGGTAAGGAAGGTTTTGATGTTTGGCATTGGCATATTTATTAGCCTTTTGCTTATGCTTGGTATTGGTTGGAGGCCCATGGCTCCAAAATTTTGATGACATTACTTTCTTATTTGGTTGGTGTCCCCTTCAGGAATTATTGTCTCCTTTATCTTATGGTTTCTATTCTCTGGATGGGTCTTTTAGCATCAGGAATGCCACAATTTTTACATTTTCTACAACAGCTACTCATCTCGGTTTTTAATGCTTATTATCTTGCTCTACCACTAGGTTACTTCTATGTTTCTGGACAGGTCCTTTTTACATGTCTCCAAAGTACATGTAGCACTTTTGGCTTTACAACTTGCAAGTCCTTTGCTACTTCACTTTTACAAGTTTTTCTGGAGTATACTTTTTTGGATTGGTATACATTTTGTTGGGATACTTGTAACTTTGGGTTTGATTTCTTTTCTCTTATTTGGTGTGGAGTTGTAATGTTGAAGGAGAAAAGAAATACATGAGGTCATGTTACTTTTTTGTTACCCTATGACCTCACATCTTAAAAGAAGATAAAAACCGTCATTAACCCTAAACCCTAAAACCAAAAAATATAAAAATATTTACAAATCCAAGATTTAGATAGTGTAAATATATATATATATATATATATATATATAAAGATTTTATTCCATTAAAGTGTCTGATACAATTCTGAGATGTGGAACCTTTAACAGGTCACCCTCAACCAGAAAAAGAAGAGTGGGAGGGGGAGAATTGGATACATTAACTTCAGCAGTAGCTAAGCCTTCTCTAGCAAGCCAGTTGGCAAGATAATTTCCTTCCCTGTAAATAAAAGAAGTCTTCACCAGGATAGAAGATTTTAGGTGTTTATCTTCTGCACCCATTGTGATAGTCTCTAGGAGGGTGCATCATTGTCATTCAAAAGCGTCAGTAAGTTTATAGAATCCACCTCCACTCACAGATGACACCAGTTGTACATGGATGCCAAATGAAGTGCCTAATAAACAACAATCAGTTTAGCCTCCAAAGCATTTTCAGCCAAGTTGGGAGTGGAGAATAAGAGTAAACATTTGCCTTCATGATTTCTAAACACTCCTCCCATCCCAGCACCAAGGTCTAAGAAGCTTCCATTAGTGTTTACTTTGATATAAGGAAATGAGGGGGTCTTCCAAATTACTTGAGTCACTTTGGGAAGCTTGCTAGGTTCTGCCAGCTAAACAGTGCAAATATGAGAGAATGACTTATATCTGATTAGTTTAAGCAAATAAGAGATACAGTTTCTAGCTACCTTGCTGGCATTGGCATAGGCTTCCCCAAATTTGATAAGGTTTCTTTCCATCTAAATGAATTGGGATGCAATGAAAGGGATGGGACCAACTTGGCCCTTCCACCAACTGCTCCAACTTTGAGACAATTTTTTATAATGAAGGTTGAGAGTATTCAACAGTAACAAATTTATAAGCTCTCTCCAAACTTTTTGTGAGAAGGTGCATCCAAAAAACTGATGTGAGATTATCGCCTCAGCAACTTTACAAAGATAGCATCGAGATGGGCCTCTCAGACCCTTCAACTTCCAAATGTCATCAATGGGTAGCAGGTTTTGAAAGATCCTCCAACAAAAAAATGACATAGAGGGGGATAAAAATTTGTTCCATATGGTCTCCCCCCAAGGGACCTCATTCCAACTATTTAGATTAAGTTAAATAGACTTAGTGATGATATTGTTGGTGTTGTATGTCCGTTTAATCCTATCTTATTTAGTTTTGTCAAAGTGCACCTTAGAAATGTTCATAGTTGAAGAATCCCTCAACAAAGAATGAAGAGTGTACAAAGACCAAAGATCACCCTCCCAACATTCAGCAACTCTAAGGTATAGATTGAGAATAGAGGAGGAAGGTTCAAACATTTCTTTTGGGCACCAATGATCAAGCCAGAAATTTACATTTTCTTTTCCCAGGTCCCATAGGAAGAGGTTTTTTGCCAAGTCCCTTACTTTCAACATGTTGTACCAAGTCTTAGAGTCCCCAATCTTTTTATTAATCAGATTGGCTTGAGTAGCTTTTCAATACTTCCCCCACATGTATTTAGCCCATGAAGAATCTTGCTATCTGAACTTGATCCACATTTTACAGAAGTTCACCGGTTGCAGCTATTTTAGACCTATAAACCCCAGTCCACCAGTAGTAAAAGGTTTGTTAACCCTTTGCCAACTAGCTTAATGAAGTTGTTGTCTGCTCCCAGCCCAAAGAAATCTATTGAAAAGTCTTCCAATTTCTAGTTGAGAGCTTTTCTTCATTGATGTCATCTATAAAAGATAGGAGGGAAAAGTAGTAAGGATGCTCTTGAGAAGAGTAATTCTACCTCCACTGGATAGAAAAGAAAAAGTCCAATTGGACAGTTTATTAGTAATCTTTCCCAGGACTTCATCAAATTGAGTTTGTTTCACCCTTCCTTTAATGAGAGGAACTCCCAGATAGCTGAGAGGAGAGGGGCTTCAGAGAATTTAGTATGATCAAGTATACAGTAACTGATATTGGGAGGAGAGTCCCTACTGAATATAGCACTCCATTTACTATTGTTGAAGAGCATTCCAGAGTGTTGTTGAAAGAGCTTAAGACATATGGTAACTTTCTTAACTGCATTTTTATTAGCTCTTAAAAAAATCATAATATCATCAGCATAAACCAGGTGGGATAAAACAATATTGGATCTGTGATGATACCCGACATAGGAGTTTGGAAGCAGACATCTGTCTACCATTCTGGAAAAATAGTCTCAAGTCAGTATGAAGATGGTGGGAGAGAGTGGATCCCCTTGTGGAAGCCCCCTGGTGGCAGTGAATTGGCCTCAAGCTTGGCCATTGATTAGGATGGAGTGTTTGTTGTAGTTGAGCTATCTTGCAATAAGGTAACAAAAATCCTTATTAAAACCTCTAGCCTTCAGAATCTCTATGATGAACTCCCACCCAATGCTATCATAAGCTTTTTGAATATCCAATTTGTATATCACATTTCCTTCTCTACAGATTTTATCTAAGTCAAACAATAATTTTTGAGCCAGTAAAACATTTTTAGCAATGGTTCTGCCCTTAACAAAGACAGTCTGATTTTGCCTGATAAGTCTCCCAAGTGAGGTTGTAGTCTGGCCACCAATATCTTGCTGATAATTTTGAAGAAAATTGGAATGAGGCTGATGGGCCTGAACTGATTCCAATTTTTTCTCTCAGCATGTTTAGGAATGAGTGTCAAGCATGATGCATAGAAATATTGTGGGATCTAATGTCCTTGGAAGAACCTTTGAATACCCCTGATAAGGTCTTGTTTGATTATAGACCATGTTTTCTAGTAGAAGTCAGCAGTAGATCCATCAAGCTCTACAGTCTTTGCACTGTTAATGGATTGTATTGCCTGTCAGATTTCAGTCTCCTTAGATATGTGAGTCAGGTTCAGGGCACTTGTATTAGAGTGATCATCTGTGAAGAAATTAGCATCAATAGGGATTCTTTCAGCCAGTGGTTGGGTCAGAAGCTTATGGAAAAACTGAACAACATTCTCAGCAATTGCTTCATTTTCTGAGATCCAATTTCCCTCAGCATCCTGGATACCATGAATGGTGTTACATTTTATTTTATAATTTATATAAGCATGATAAAAATTTGTGTTTCTATCCCCATCTTTGAATTTATTTATAGCAGCTTTTTGGCTGAGAAATTCTTCCTGTCAGTCAATTGCAATGAGTAAATTTTCTTGTGCAGTGATCAGAGAACTCTCTTTAGCATCATGATTAATAACAACAATCAGTATTCTTTATCTCCCTTTTAGCCATCTCAAAATTCAGTAAAATATTTCCAAAGTTATTCCAGCCCCAGGTTCTCATGGCTTTGCTGATTTTGAGATGAAGGAGCCAAAGTTTGATAAGAGGGTCTTCATGGTAGATACCCCTCTAGGGTTGAGCAACAAACTCAGTGAATGAAAGGTGATCAGAACAAATGTTAAGGTATCTTAAAAGAGGAGGACTGGACGGTGGTGGGGGGGTGCATCTATAGAGATCAGTAATGGCATGTGGTCAGCCCCAGCCACATTCAAGTGGGTAATAGAAGTGTGTAGAAAGTTGTTGATCCAGCAATCATTTACCAAGAACCTATCCAGTATCTCCAAAAATTTCCCCCTCCTCTAAGTAATAGGAGGGCCAATGAAGCCATGTTCAAACAGATGTGCTGCTTGGATATTACCACTAAAGGTGGTCAACTTGAAGAAGTTTGGTAATCTACCACCAATCTTTTCAACAGAATTAACAATACAATTGAAGTCACCCCACACCATCCAATTTTTTGTCATGTTAGAACAAATAGAATTGAGGAAAGACCACAATTCAGTTTTGGAGGCTTTGTTACACCCATCATGAACAAAAGTAACAAACTCAGACTGCCCATTCATTCAGAAAGAAATATGGACCAGTTGAGAATCATCCAGCAAAATAGTCCAATTTAGCTCTTTTCTAAAAAAG
>NW_018165222.1:58640-59410 GCF_001263595.1 Phalaenopsis equestris
ATAAAACCTAACCAGTAAAACCAAAAGGAGCCACTCTATAAGAAAGTGGTAAGCCCAGCAACAGGAAACCAGAGAAACAAACCAAGAGAATCAAACCCTCAGCCATAAAGTTGAAGCCCCAAAGCCCAATGGAACAGTACTTCTAAATTCAAAAAATCCAAAACCCGAGAAACCATAAAACACAATAAAATAAGGAGCCCAAAGCATAGAAAGCTCCAAACAATTTCCCAAAGAAAAGGGAACATATCACCACCTCCAACTTACAACATCGTGTTTTTGGGGGTTTAGGTGATCATTACAATATTTTATTGTTTTCAACCTTGTGATTATTGGCAAACAAAGATGCTTAGCATCAATTAACCTTTTAGTTAACAGTAGAAATTTGTCTTTTTTAAGGCAACCAAAGATTATGATGCATTATATGGTAAAACTATATATATATATATATATATATATATGAAAAGAAAAATAGGTATAGAAATGTGCATATGAAACTCACCAGAGATAACAAAACACACAAATAAGTCAACACTCCTTACTGCAGCCATGCAATAATGCAGCAGCTGCCTCGGAGAAACTGGCCATGGAGGGTCAGCAGGGATTAGGTATAGAAATGTGCATATGAAACTCACCAGAGACAACAACACACACAAATAAGTCAACACTCCCTACTGCAGCCATGCAATAATGCAGTAGCTGCCTCTTAGAAACTGGCCATGGAGGGTCAGCAGGGACAACAACACATAGATACAAGACACTCAAGCATGCAG
>NW_018165222.1:59510-82963 GCF_001263595.1 Phalaenopsis equestris
CCCCTCATTATGACATAGTTTAGAAATAATACAAGGGTGTCCTAAACCAAAAATGGTCTGACCACTAGCAATGCGCACAAACAACTGTTTAAGTATTGCTCTATTTTCTATGGATAAAATCATCTGAATACACAATTCAAGGCAACCTAATCCCTACTCACATCAGTGAGACAAGAAGTCAGGAGAAGACGAGTGATAATGAGATAATGCTACAGGGTGAGAGATGGGGTTTAGTTAGATCAATAAATTCACGAGTACATCCCCTCCTTCCTCTGATTGAACCTTCGACCGAATAGTGCCATCAGTGAGGAATGTTATGACCTACTAAGAAAAAGGAGACAAAAATAAATTAAAATCACTTACAGGAATGTTAAAGAGACCAAAATGTTTGTGCTGAAACCATCTTTTGATGTAGCGAGTGTAGGGTGTCCATCTTCGTGACTCAAGATAGCTTATAGTTCATCCACAGCATCCCGTAGATCAAGAAACCCTGCCAAGACTCTCTAACACTTATTCGGCGCATGAATCTAGGTTTGGCGATGATTTAGTCTTACTGAGGAGAACCTACTATTAGAGGGGATCATTTAATACACATGACATTCTTAATACCTATTTTAGTGTTTAGAATCCATTGTACATCTTTTCGGAGCCTCCTGTAATAAAGAGAAGTCATGAAGTCCTCCTAAGTAGGCTACAAGAAAGTTAGGGTTCGAGACACCCTACTCGCGTTGTGTCTTAGGACGACCATTGGTGATGATTTTCTCAATGAATAACTTATCAAAATTTTCAATTTTAAAGTTATGAGACTACATAAACTCATACATAGTCTCCAGCAGCTTACAGATCATGAAAATCCTTTATCAAGTGCTCCCGATATAAATCACGGTTTCGGGATAGACCTACTCCTAAGCTCCATCCCCAGCATTAGGTGCCTAAAATTCCATCCTAGACATTAAAAACTAAGCCTCTAGAAGTTTGGTGATAGTTTATGGTACATAGGTTCCTGTTCGGGAAGACTAGGCGCCTAAAACAACAAAATGATCTTTTCCTGAGAGCCTAGAAAGCTAAAATTCCATCCTAGACATTAAAAACTAAGCCTCCAGAAGTTTGGCACTAGTTTATGGCACATAGGTGCCTGTTCGGGAAGACTAGGCGCCTAAAAAAACAAAATGATCTTTTCCTGAGAGCCTAGAAAATAGATGTCATTTGGCTGGCACTTAGGTGCTAGACCTGGCACCTAGGCGCTATGGGCCTAGTGCCATGGTGACATTCTGGGAACCTAAGGCATCAGGGTTGTAGCGCCTAGGCGCCAGTCCAATCCCATATCACAAAAAGGTTATTTTTTAGTGTCGATCTGACTACCGAGGCAGCTGAAATTACAGGATTGTGATGATGAGCTTTGGGTGTGGCAAAAGAGGGTAGGTAATACTTTCTTAGGCCTCTCTTTGAATTTTCCAAGAAGGCTAAGTAAGGGGGTAAATGGGATATTTCTTTGGGTGAGTTGATTTTAACTTAGGGGATCCTAGTTTCACCCCAAGGATCGATCTCATTTTTCATCTTTTTGGGACTATTTAGAAAGGAATTAGAGAGCTTGGATGTCCTTTAGAGAGGGCTTCTTAGAGAGAACAAGAGAAGAATATCTTCATCTTTCTTAAGAGGAGAAAGGTGAGGGAGTTTACCTCCTTCATTCTTTTCCCCTTCTTCAAACTTTTTGAACTTCTTCTTCCTCATCCCCTTCATCTTCCCCTAGCACTTTTCTTGGGTGTGTGAGGAGATCTTCTTGAGAAAGAGATTGTCTAAAATGGGAGCATGGTGCCTACTTTACTACACTAAAGGTTGGCTTAGTCCCAGCATGGGGAAGCATCACCAAAGCATAGTTGTAACTTTATCAAAACATTCTCTTATCATTAAGAGAGCTTCCTTCTTCTTGAATAGATATGCTCGCAAACTCAGCAGTGGGAAGAACCTTAAAGCCCTTTGCATCTTTTTTTTAAGTCGACCCTAGTATTAGTTTAGGCTAGGAATTGTGGGTCTGGTCACCCAATTGGGGCAAGCGAGTCAGCCGATGCTAATCGGTGAGGCCAACTCCATTGGATTGGTCGTTAATTTCCTAGAGGTAGCACTAGGTTAGGAAGCTTTCATCAAATAGTCCTTGTAAATCTGAGATTTTGTGGGCATCCCAGATTGATCAACCCAACTCTTTGATTTGACTGGCCACCATGGCCTGATCAACCAATCACTTGCACGCTTGTATGCTTTTTTGCATCATATAAAAGGTTTATTTGAATTTATAATATAATCTTATTTTGACTTGATGTCCAATATTCATTTCACTGCATGCAAATTTAGTTTTTCCTTGTAATCTTTTCATGTGGCACATTTGGATGTATCTTGGAACATTTATGTTTAGGGTGTCTCTTTGGGCATCCCCACTTGTGGTGTCTTTGTGAGCATCCACACTTGTATGTGTATTCCCCTTATATGATGTTTTATGCTTGGGGATGAAAACTTGAACTCTTTTGATGAGTGGGCTCACTCATGGACCATCTATCTCATTCTCTACAATGATAATTGGAGCATCATAAGCATTTCACATAGTAATAAGCACGTGTCATGCTTATTAGTTGCTGAACTTGTAGGAGGCATAATGCATGTCCTCCTAAGTTTGTGATTATCATTGATAAGGATCAAATCACTTAATCTGTTTGGTATGTATGATTCTTGTATGCTTGTCATTTATATGTCATATGCTTGACATCTCTGTACTCCCTATGCTTGACTATTCTTAAATGTTTGTTTCATATATTGCATGTTTGTATGTTTTCTGAATGAGTACCTGTCGGGTAAGATGTAAATCCTTTTCATCAATTCAAACGCATTTAGAGCTGGTAGCTGCTAGACGCATGACCCCCCGGGTTCTCCGGGTATGCATAATTCCTCTCCATAGGTAGTTGTCTTATCGATCCCATTCTTGTATGTCTTGTCGCATGTAGCATCCTTGCATCAATTTGCATGATGCGTGTTTCACACTTTTAGGCTCCTGTTGTGATCGTTTCATACTTCGGTCAAATAATCACAATGTGGGCTTCTTGCATAATTATTTTTTTTTATACACATTGATGGCTTATCTTAATCATTAGGAAATTAGCATGTTTGTTTGTTGTGATACTCGAGTAAGAACTACCTATGAGAATGCCTTAATGAGCAATGCGAGTTTTTGTATCACGAGCAATAAGCAATATGACTGTGTTAAGGACCCAAAAACTCTAAAATATGACATGCATCACGGAACCACATTTTATGGTCTATTATTTTAAAAATATAAAAATGGTTATTTTTGTTGTCGTAAGTATTATCCACCTAATTTAAAACTATATGTGTTAGGAAATATGTGAGACCTCCTCCCTTACAATGTCAACCCCTTCTTGTGGCGTGTTTTAGTTCACTTGGATCTTTAGGACGGAGCTCGTGTGGGGACACTGTCATACTCATATAATAACCACAGACTTTACCCTATGCACTTAGAAGCTGGTTAGAACTCTTCTCGTTAGATGGTGTGCTAGGCTATGTCTAGGATGCTAGTTAGTCGTTTGATGTCTGGTTATTATTTTTTCCTGTTTGGTTTCCATAGTGAGGCATATTTCTTGCTTTGTGATCTTGGTGTGCTTGTGTGCTTAATACGCATGGTAGTGTTCTTCTATAGGGATTCGTCCTTATATATAAGCACACACATACACAGATGTAAAATAAAAGGGGGAGAGCATGTAATGATTTACATACTAACTGTTGCTTGCAAGTGCTGCTTAGCTCCCCCACCAAACACAGCCCAGTATGTGTTGCATGTTTGTTGGTTTTCCTGTTATCGTTATCTTCATGAAATTTGAGTCTCTTACTTTAGTTTCCTATGTATATTTTATAGTAATGTAGTAGAGACAAGATACTGGCATGAGTTCTGAGTCATTTTAGCGGGGGAATCATGTGCAGGGGACTAAGAGCAACAGCTGTTGTCATATATCTTAATTCTATTATTAACATTGATGTATAAGTATTACAACCGAGCATATATATGTTGGGTTTGAAAGCTCTTTTTCTTTTCAGGGATATGCTACAGCACTTTTTCTTTTCAGGGCTATGCTACCGACCCAGCAACACCGACCGGTTATTTTTTTTTAAATTTGGCTTATTTTCCTACCTTATTGCATGATTCGATGCTTGAATTGAATTTCATTATTTCTTTCTATAGTTTGTTTGGTAATGACAAATGCAATATAGGCTCTTTAGGATTTAAAATTCTATATTTGCTATTAAATATTAATGAAACATACAAGATAATGAAACTTTCAAGATTAAAATATTCAAGACTTTAAAATTTACACTTTACTTTTTTGCATAATCTTCCGTCCTAATTTTAAATAGGTTTCATGCATGTACATAACCCAACTAATATAATAGGGCCTCCACGCTTAGGATTGCAACAAATAATTGCATTCATATATGCATGTCCCTAGGAGAAGACCTTGAGCTTCTTCAACTCGACTGGATCAATAAAGATTTCTCCTTAGGTTGTTGTGTAGTGCACTTAGGGTTATAGAGGCTACGCTGACCAAGATGGGGTGTATGCCCTTTATGGAGAGAATGTATAGCTTTGTAGCTGGACCTCTTCCTTTCTTGCTTTCTTGAGGCAACTCTATCATCAGTATGTAGAGTGTGAGTCCCACCACTTTAGCACCATCTTGAAATCATAGGACTAGAGTGTCCTTCTCTTGACCTTACGACTATCGAGTTCTATTGACCTAATTTTTATTAAGGTCTAATTCTTCTCCCATAACTTAGGATCTAACTATAATAATTTCCTATTGATCGTCCTAGAAGGCTAGAGATGGGACCCATCCTCACTTATAAAATCAAACCACTTCCATGCTCTTTTGTGAAGTCTCACAAGGATGGTCTCAAACCCTCAACATTTAGTTGAGTTGGTTAGGACCAGCTTGATGAAACTCAAAGAGAGTTTTCACAGATTTATGAGGCCTTTGAAAGACTCTAGATGGCTTGGTCATCCACACCTCCACACATCACTACCACAATTTATACCACTACAATTCCATTCACCACATGCAAATTCATACACCCCACACATATTTCATAATTATGAAGAAAAATCTGAATCCACCATCACCCAAATCAACCAAATCCATCATCAACAAAATCCAAATCCAAATCCAAATCTACCCAAAATCAAACTCCCTTAATCCAAAATTCAAGACCAATTAGACCTCCATGAACACCCAAATTAAACCCTTACAACAAGACATTATTTTGATACCTTTATGTGCCACCCTTCATGATTGATATCCTTACATTAATTCTCTTCACTTATAAGATCAATTTAAATTTAACATAGAATAAATTCAAGTCCAACATTGAACCATCATGACAAATCCTAAAAGCCCACTAAAACCAAACCCACATGTCAATGATCAAAATCAAATTATAACCTTCATGACATAAATTTGAGCCTCTTCATCACATTGAAATTAAATTAAACCCAATGTGAATGGTTTCATAATTAAGGATATCCAAGTATGAGCTCATTTCAAATACCTTCCAAAATACAAAAAAAAAATCACTAAAATCCACTTCCATTTAACTTATGCAAGCCTTAGGCAAGCCATATGGCTTCATCCAAGCCATAGGAAAGCTAAGGAGCCATGCATGAGCCTCATGTGAGCCAACATGTCATTAATGGCTAAAGGAGGACCCACTTTCCACACTTAACAAAAGTACCTAATTATTTTTAATTTTTATTAACCCATGATTAAACCTTAAACTCCATGATTGGGACCTGACCATCCAAATCCACATGATGGATATCAGTGCTAGTCACCATGCGGAGTGAGACAAACCCCCTCCATGACTCAAACCCATGGTTGTCCAAAAAGTAGCCCAAAACTATTGCACTTCAATTCAACACACCTGCACATACTCCAGCCCAAATAGCTTCACCAATCTCCACCACTAAGCTCCCTCAATAAGAAAGTGAGTACCCAAGCTCGGCTGTCCCATCATGCCCGACAATAAGCCCAAAACCGAGAGCTACCCAAAGGGAGAAAACTTTAAATTGAGCCCATCCAATGTGGCTTCCTGCAATTAGATCATTGCCTTTTCCATCTTTCCACACAAGCCCTGCCTTTCTCTAATGGACGAGCTTATAAATAGGGCACCTCAATGACAAATAAAGAAGAAGTGCATAAAACTTAGTGAAGCTTTACCAAATTTCCTTCAAACCATTCCTACACTCATACAAAGCTCATCCCCATATTTTCTAGCCACTACCACCCACCACAATACTCTAATTTCTTTACAAAAACTAGGACTTTTTTGGCCATAAATTCAACTCCACAAAAACTCCAAATTGATTCTTCCAAAAGCTTCCCCACACCATAAAAACACTTCCCTAATAAAAATTTCCCTCTACCATGGCCTCTATCATAGTGTTAGATGATCCCCTTTTTCTCTTATATACTTCTGCTTCTAACTCCACTACTACTAAGAACTAGTAAGAACTAGATGTAAGTTTCCTGACAACATAAGCCAAAAACTTGATCCCTATCTGGTACGATAGTAATACGATGTATGTGTGGTTAGATTCTCAAATCTCTTTATTTATACTTCTTTCATTCCAATGGTGTCAAATACTTGACTACGAGGCAAGTAAGAGTGCAACTGTTATATTTAAATATTAGAATACTATGCAAGTATATGTATCATTATCTAGTAATATAGGGCTTTTTGATTAAGCCCCAAAAAATCAAACCCACAGGGAGAACTAAAAACTCTTAAGAAGAAATTTGATAACAAACTCTACTTTAAAAATGAGTCATACTTAAACTATAGATACTATGGTAGGAATTCATGTTCGATTTTTTTTTTGGCAATTTTAAAAATTTTAAATAAATTAAACAACTAACTAAATTTAATTAGATTTTTGTAAGATAAAAAAATACAAATAAAATATCTTTTTCATTATCATGAATCAGTAACACGTATAGGAATTCTATTGTGAATGTCTTTAAATTTTCTTGTGTCAAATAAAAGCAATATTATTCTTTAGCTGCTATAAAGAACATTGGTTAATCTAAAGTTTTAATAGTTTTGAAGACGGGCTAGGTAGAAAAGATACTAGCTCTCACTCTAGAGTTCTCTCTTCTCCCTCCACTTGGGGGCTAACCTCTCATATCAAGACCTAAAACAATATAACAAATTGGGGGCTTTAGTCTGTTACTTTAAAGTCCTCTAACTCCACACCCTTCAAAGTTTATTTTCCTATTTATTTGCACTCAACCATATGAATTACATTCTCATTCATTCAATCTCTTATGGTTCTACCATTAATTAACTGAGACAATGCAATCAACGACCTTACATGTTCTCACAATAAATATTAACATCTCAATTGGTTAAATCAAGAAGTAAATGAAGTACAAGGATTAAATCATCACAATTTATTCCAGCATTAGAGATCAATACTTCACACAACTTCCATCCAACACTTAATTGCTTATCATTTTAAGGAAAAAGATAAGGAAAAATATTCATAATTCTTAGAGAAAACACAACAAAAATCAAGTTTAAAGTTAAAAATCATGTAAAAACACAAAAAAACTAAATTAAAACAAAATTTAGTCACAAAGATAGAAACTTAGCTCAAAATCCTCTCCACCAAACTCTTGAAGTTCCTTTAAATGTTTCCTTTCTCTTGAAATCCTCCCTAGGACTGATCGTCAAACCCTAGAGGGTTAAAATCTCTATATTTCATTAACAAACTGCAATACATTCTTACTTAGAACTATCTAATGCATTTCTCCTTCACTAGAAATGAGAAAAGTAAGAAGAAGCCCTAAATAAAATCTTACAACTCCTTACTTTCTTCTCTCTAAAAGTGGCCTGAGTCTTTTATATATCTTAATTCAATCCAAGTCCTCCTTTTTATAATTTTTCAAAAGGTGCTTTGGTGTCTTTTTAAAATGTGTCCACATTCAATGAATTTTCCAAGATTTGCATCTTTTCAAAGTCATTTCAATGTATTTTTATGCCCATTAACTGTAATTCACGTTTCCACCAAGAGTTGTGATACATCTAAAATATATAGTATTTTTAGACACATTTTATACCTATTTTTTAGATATTGCACTTTAATGAAAGGTATTTGTGTGTTTTTCATTTAGGTACAAGAAAAAGGTGAAAAATAATAAAAAGAGTGAAAAGGGATCAAATTTGGAGCAAAAATGTAAAAATAGTGCAAAAGAGTTTTGGTGCCTAAGCATGGTGAAACATAGAAGGTTGCACCTAAGTGCTAGAGGCCCCGCTCTTAAGCACCATAGGCAGTTATTTGATGATTTAATTCATTTTGCCAAATTTTAAATGGACATTTGAGACACCTATTGACTAAAGGGGGTGGTTATGACCATTAGAAACGAAAATATGATTAAAATACTTATGAAAGGAGGCATCCCTTGGAGAATACATCAAATTTGGATACATTTTGAAGAGTTACCAAGGCCCTCTTGGAAATTTATAAAAGAATAAAGTTGAGACGTTTAGAAGTGTGCTTGAAAGTGGGAGTTTTGAGAATTTCCTGAAGAAGTTCGTGGAGGAACATTTGGAGAGATTTTGAGGAACCACAAATTTACTTTATTTATCCTTTTTATTTTTAGTTTATTTTTAGTTTTATTGTGAGAGTTGAGAGTGTTGTAAAAGAGAAGAGAATCAAAGGAACTTCAAGAGTTTGGTGGAAGATTTGAGATAATTTTTCTCTTTGTTTTTAAATTACTTTTGATTTTAATCGAAACTTCTTGTTGGTTTGACAATGATTTCTACTTTTAAACTAAAGTGGTTTTATTTTCTCCATGGATTATGAGTAGTTTTCTTTATCTTTCTCCTTAAAATGATAAGTAATTAAAGTGTTGGATGGAAGTTGTGGAGAGTAGTAGTCTTTAATGTTGGAAGAAGTTGTGATAATTTAATTCCATGCACTTCATTTACTTCTTGATCTAGCCCATCTAGATGTTAAAATTTGTTCTGAGAACATGTAAGAATTGGGCTAGTATTGTCTCAATCAACAATTGGAAAGAATCAAATGAGGTTGTATGAATAAGAATTTAATTCATATGATTAAGTGAAAATAAAAAGGGAAATAATCTTTGAAGGGTGTAGAGTTAAAGGACTTTAAAGTGATAGGTTAAAGCCCCCAACTTTGTTTATTATTTTAGATTTTAATATGAGATGTTAGCCCCCAAGTGGAGGGAATTGAGGGAACTCTAGAGTGAGAGCTGGTATCTTCCATGCCCATCCAGTCTTCAGAGCTATTCAAACTTCAAATTAGCTAATGTTCTACATAGCATCTCTAGTAAGGGTAAAAAATAATATTATTCTTATTTGACACAGCACAATTTGCATACTTTCACGATAGAAGTCTTATACTTATTATTAACTCATGATAAGAAGAAATATATTTTCATATTAAGTGCTTATCTTTAACATAAACTCATGTTATCCTTAGAAGTTTTTTATTTTTTTGTCAAAATATCAAAAATACTAAAAAGATCTGAATTTTAATTACTATAAAAATATTTATAGTTTAAGTAATTGTCTTTTTAAAATAGAAATTTTTTTTTTAATAGTGCATGTTGTGAAATTCTCGTTGCAAAGTAAGAAAATATAAGTGAAAAATATAATAAAAATTCTGGTACTGTTGCAAAGTAAGAAAATATAAGTGAAATATATAATAAAAATAATTTTTATGTTGTTGCATATAATTGGTCGGGATCAAGTTGCTTCAAGAACCCCTTCAAAATTTGTCCAAAATTCCTTGAATTTTCATCTTAACTATCTGGTCCGTAAGTGCAATGTCTTTGGGGCTTAGGTGCAACCTTCTCTGTCTTCTAGTGCTTAAGCGTCAATCTTGGGCTCTTAGGCACCACAGTTCATTTTTATATCTTCTTCATTTTTGCTCCAAATTTAATCCTTTTTCACTCACTTTATCGTAATTTGTCCATTTAATTGTACCTAAAACAAAAAAACACAAATACCTTCCATTAAAGTGAAATATCCTCAAACATAGGTATAAAAATGTTATATATTTTATGTGTATCACTAGACCAAACCCAATCCAACCCTTGGTCTAACTCATACCCAGACCCAACCATAGAGGAAAGTGAAGCTTGGAGGACGTTCATAGGACCAATACAAAGCTTCTCAACCGATGCAATTGATGCCTCACCTCTTGGATAAAGGTATAGATTGAAAGCTCTAAATTTTTCCTTGGATTGGGCTGTTTTGAAGAAACTCAACAATCTATGCTCAACTAACCATATAAATGTGTTCAACTTATTGAGATGAAGCTCTAGGAACAAACCCCATCAAATTTGGTTCAGAATCAAGTGAAATCTTAACCCTGGATTGTGAATAGTTCTCAGGTTATAGTTCATTTAGGACGATGACCAGATCCATCCATTACCATGTATTTAAAATGGATGGTGAATCATTTCAAATGGCGGATCTGAACGGTACAAGACCCGGTCTGCGGGGTGACAGCGAAACACATATGAAAAGCATAACCGACCATGGGGCGATGCATGGGTCTATGGAGACGTCGGAGATGAGGTGGTCGCCACATGGTTAAGTAGATAAACCATGATAACTTGATTTAAATAAATATAAAAAAGTAAATATAACTTTTAAAAATCATATCTTGGTGTAGAAAAATTATAAAAATTAAATAAAAGTACCCCTGTGCTCGGTGAATAAAAGAGAATATAATGGATCAATAATTAAAAATATTTATTTAATAATAAGTTCTTAAATAATTAAATACCCTAGAAATTGATTAAATCATAAATAATTAAATATAAATCACCATGAAATGAAATTTTAAGGGCTTATTCCTCATGACACTAGAGATGTTTCCTGATTTTTCCAAGGTTAATGAAAACTTCTAACCTAAAAATTCCTAATTTTCTATAACAATTACCTCTATTCTAATAAAATAATTAAAACATAAATAAATATAAATAAAAAAATATGAGAAAAAGTTTTGAATGTTAATCAAAATCAGAGGCACTTAAGAAAAATAAAAATGAAGTTAAAAATTGAAAATTCTACTTCCTAAATGTTTTTTCATTCTAAATAATAAAAAAATAATTATAAGAAATGTAAATATAATCTAAAATATCACAAAACTTTCTCCGATTAAGGATAGTAACCTTAAGATGTCCCCATAAATTTTTTAAGGACAGAAGATGTAATTTGAATATCTAAATATATATATTTTTTTAATTCTATAAATTATTGACCTAAATAATTATAAGAAAATGAAAGTCAGAAAATAAAAAAAGAAAGTTTGGTGAGTTCACCGAAGTCAGAGGGAATAAAGAAAAGTGAAAGTGAATTATAGAATTTAAAAAAATATATTTTTTACTTATTTTTTTAATAAAATAAATTAAAAATTATAAAATTTAAATATAATCCAATAAATTATGATAATTTCCTTGATTGGTCTTCTGACATTTAACAACATTATAAAATTTTCTAAGGATAGAGAACATATTTTGGATAATTAAGTTAATTATCATAAGGAAGTCATAATTATTAGTTTAAATAATTACAAAAAAAAATATTTAAATATTAGAAAAATATAATTCACCTCTATTGTCCTAATTAGTCAATGAGTAAGAGGTCAGAGAAATTTCATGATCATTAAGGCAAGGATGTAAGAGTTATGGGGGCATTAACCTTAGGGGCATAATGGTAATTTTGAGGTTTTTACTCCCTTACCTAATTTAATTAGTTTTTTAGGTTGGATCAAAGGGAAATGAGATGAAATTTATGATATTTGATTCAGTAAAGTGAATAAAACACAAGGAATTAGGGTAGCAACCTACATGACATTTTCTAAAAAGGGTTAAGATAATAATTATTTGAATTATTATATATATGAAGATAAATAAAGATTTGGATGACCAAAGGGTGTATGAGTTAGAAGATTAATAAATCACTAATTTATAATCCTCACTTAATGGTTAGATAATATTCAGTCCTGTTAATAAAGATTAAATACATTTTATAATACTTTCACAAATACTACAAATTAACCCCCAAGCCTTAGGGACCTTGATAGTAAATCAAAGTGACAACATCTGAGGAACAATTTGAGGAAGAGGTTTAAATGATGACAATGCCTTAAATCACTATAATCTTAGGCTCGATTGAGGGGTGTGGGTGTAGAATTCTCATGACACTTGTCAGCATACCTTCAAGGGCTTTTGCTCTCATGACACTTGTCAACATACCTTTAAGGGATTTTCTTGTGTAACACTTACTACAATTTTGAGAATTAACCAATGCCTTTTACTCATCACTTAATTAAATTATAAAACACTAAGCACAATTTAGAACATAGGATATCCCTAATGTAAATGGGTTGATCAACTCAACAATGTAGAAAGGTCAAATGAACTAGTTCCAAGAGATCTGAAAGGTGTTATGAAATTTTGGATATTCCATAGGACATTTGGGCATACTGCAATTTGTTGAGGAAAATCATCCTCAATAAACGTCAAATGAACTAGTTCCAAGAGATCTGAAAGGTGTAAAGAAATTTTGGATATTCCATAGGACATTTGGGCTTACTGCAATTTGTTGAGGAAAATCATCTTCAATAAATAGAAAAAATCATTAAAATCTAATAAAACTGAAATCCATTGGGGATCAAAATCAAATTAAAACATATTAATGAGAATTCATCTGCTACAACTTAACCTACAATAATTTCTAATTCTCAAGGGTTCAGGCTTTAAAATTTTTTGCCCAAGTCCTCCTTACTAATTGGAGACATTCCAAGCATGGCAATTTATATGGACCATCAGACTGGGATATAAGTTGGATGTGTTGGTGTTATGGGCAGTGATGAAAAAGACATCTGGTGATAAATTTGAGATGGTAGAATGTTGTATATCCTGAACCAACGACCTTGTGAGGGTGTGGGATTGACACTACTATTTATTGATATTTGGTAAGAAATGAGCCTTGCTTTCTTAGGTTGCTGGTAGATCTGACACAACTGTGTAACTGACTTATGGATCGTTTATTTTATGAAGTATACAATACAATAATAAAAATATTTTTTTTGTGGAACTCATATTTTGGCTTCTAAATGAAAATTTATTTAATTTATATGCATGACAATTTAAGAATTTTGGGTGTTACCCTTTGAGTGTCCATCTGTTAGTTACCTAGACTGGGCTAAGAACTACCCTCCTTCAATAACTTCTAGCCGTTGTCAGATTTTATATACAAAAATTGTCGATGGTTGTCTATGAAGTCCCTCGAGAATGATAAATCTGATCCCATCTCTAAATAAGAAAACTTATATCAAGCTTTGATCTTTCGTATATGTCTACCACATATTTTTATGCAAATATGCATGTTTACATATCTCATAATTAAATTTTAAAATATATGACACTTGTGATAATTGCAATTTCATTAGAGGGGGCAGGTACGCACTAGAACTTTCCCTTTTACTGCACTTTACTATACATGTCCTGTTTGTACATGCAAGATTTATCTTTCTTTTGCTATTTTCTCGAAAAAAGGAAAAAGGGTCATAGGATAGTTGGTGTAGGGCATATGCCTAGGTGGAGGTCCTATAGCAGAATTCATTGACTCAACAATAAAAATAATCAATTCAACTCAAGTATACTTGATAAAACAAAAACACTAGAACAACAAACTTGGAAATGGTTATTCACAAGACAAGCCATGATAGTGCAAGCAAACAATATACAACTTTAGGCAATGATTTACATGCTTGAAATTGTGTTATTTTTTCATGTACATTTAATTCTTATTTTTACTGATATTACACTTTAAAGGAAGATATTTCTGTATTTTTTAGTATAGCCATAATAGGTTAAGCAATTTTGAGTAAATGGAGTGAAAATGGCGCATATTGGAGTCAATTGGGGCAAAAAAAAATTTTGACCTGGAGCCAGACAGTTATTTCATGCTTCTAGAATGTTGGCGCCTAGATGCCCAAAATCGACTTGACTATTTGTTAAGTCTTTTAGATGGATTTTCGTTGGGGGCTCAGTGTCTCTTCATTTGTGAAGTGTTTTTTAGAGTTCTTAGTGGCTCTTAGTAGTTAAGAAGAGGAGAGAAAGGGAGGAATTGAGAGATTTCTTTATTTTTTGCATTTATCTTTTAGAGATTAGAGAGGAGTATAATGGATTGCTATTTATTGTTCAAGAAGGGTATAAAAATTTTGTAAAGATAAATGTTGTACTCTTTTTGTATTTGCTTTGAATTATTGCAATATAGGTGTGATTTCAATGTCATTTGCAATGAAGAATTTATGTGTTTTCTCCATGCTTAGTGAGTAATTTTCCTTACTCTTTCCACTTGTTATGAAGTAGTGGCACGAGTATAAAAATTAGTTTTATGATAGAATAATTTTAATTTCTATGTGATGAGTAATATCTCTATTACTTCATTGACATAACATATTGACCATTGGTTACAATAAAATCCATTGTAATTTGAGACTAAGAATTTGAAACATTGGTTACAATAAAATCCATTGTAATTTGAGACTGAGAATTGGAAGAGTGGTGACTTCACAACTTGAGTGCACTCACATTGCCCAGTTGAATATGATGAAGTAGTCAGGAGGTGATGCAACTTTTAAAGGAAATATACTTTATGATCTACTTCTATTAGGAGCTTCTAGGTGACAATTGATGTAAGTGAATGGGTTCCTTACCATGAGTTGTAAAGCTTTTTGACCAGCTTTACATCTTTGCTAGGTATGTAAGCCTAATAGAATATTAAGCTTATCTATACACTCAAAAGAGGGTAGGTAGATGTACATTCTTTTTTGGCACAATGATTATTGAATAATTCTATAAAATCTTCTTTTGCAATGCCATTATTTTCACTGCAAGAGGGAAAGGATTTGAATTATGTAAGAACTTTCCAAAATTTAACCAACCTCCATAGATTATGTTTTTATTTAATTTAATTAACAAAAATTTTAGAGTAAAGTAGTGAGTTTAGGAAAATTAAACTTTTTACAAATTTCAGGTTAAGATAAGTTATTGTAGACTAAAGCTTTTCTCTGAAGTCATTACAAATTAACACCTTTCCTTGTGGGATATATACTTGGTTTTTTGAAAGAACGCTCTATACTACTTGAGAGATCCGTGCACTTGCATAGTATCTCTAGTGTATAAAATTAAATTATAGAGAAAAATGATAATAATTTGTTAAATAGCACTGAGTCGGGAATTAAGGGTGCAAGCAAACAAGGGCAGTGGGAGTCAAGTTCTTGGCGCTGTTGTCTTGAATTGAAATTGAAGTAATTACTCATAAAGCACACACATATTGTCAGGACCAAGTTTTTTGTGTTGTTTTCGGGGAATCAAAGTTGATTTGACTTAAGTAAAATTTCAGTTGAATTAATTAAACTTATACTTGAAAATTTGGATATATGAGATCTATTTGGTCTTATTTATTTCAAAATTAAAATACTATTTTCAAAATCAAAATTACACACACACACACATATATATATATATATATAATAATTAAATAATATAATATAATTATTTTTGAGTGTGTGGTCAATTTTACTTTTTAAACTATTACTTTTTTATGTGTAGTTCAAGATCTGCATGTTTATTGTGTTACAATTCTGAGTTGGAACAAACTATTAGTAAAACTAAAAAATAAAAAGAATTTCATATTTTAGAAGAAATGAAGAGCACATAACATAATATTTAGATCATCAAAATGTGGAAATTGAATTTCATCGGACGAGAATTTAGATCATCAAAATGTGGAAATTGAATTTCATCAGACCAGAGACCTTTAAGGGATTATGTGAACCCTACGATAGATGAAATTCACTTAAGTATACAAACTCCCGCCATAAAAGCTAACACATTTGATTTAAAACCATTGATTATACAAATGTTGTTGAATAACCAGTTTGAGGGAAATCCATCGAAAGATCCAAACCTACACTTAGGAAGTTTTCTAGAACTTTGTGTTACTTTTCAATATAACGGTTTGTTAAATGAAGTCGTTAGACTAAGGATTTTTCCTTTTACACTAAGGGACAAATATAAAATGTGGTTAAACTTATTAGCACCTGACTCTATTAGAAATTGGGGGGAATTAGATCATAAATTTCTAGTTAAGTATTTTTAACCTTTCAAAACTGCTAAGTTTAGAATTGATATTACCTTTTTTACTCAGTATGAAAGTGAGCCAATATACAAAGCATGAGAACAATTTCAATAACTCCTTAGGGAAATACTCACATTACGCTTTGCTATACTGGTTGATTATTCAAGCATTTTATAATGGGTTAGTAGGATCATTTAGATCAATCATTAAAATTGCTTCTGGTGGTTCATTGATGTCAAAATCATTTGATGAAGCATGTGCATTAATTGAAGAGATGGTTACAAATATCTTCCCATGGTCCTCTAAATGGGTAAATCCTAAAAAGGTAGACAATGTTTATGATACTGATGTGATTGCGATTCTTACATCTCAAGTTGCAACAATATCGAGGATGTTGGATCAAATTGGAATGAACCAAACTCAAATTACTCTGATAATTGAGGCAAGTTCACTAAGACATATGACTGATTATAATTTATCATTAGACACTTTAAATGTCATTAATAGCAGACCAAACAACCCATACTCTAACATTTATAACCCAAGTTGGAAGAATCATCCTAACTTTAACTGGAATAATACTTCTACAGGTGGAAACAAACACCAGGAAAATAATCAAGCAAATCCATAAGTTGGAATAACAAAAGAAACGTAAACTATAGACCTTCATATCCTAAAAACTCTAAAAATAATCAACAATTTAAGGAGAAGAAGTTTTTTATAGAAGAAGTGGTATTGCAAATGAAAAACCAGTTGCAAAGTAAAAATACAGCTATAAGAAATATAGAGAATCAACTAGGATAAATTGCTAACACACTTAGTAATAGGCCTCAAGGAACTCTTCCTATCAACAGTGAGATAAACACTAAAGACCAAGTAAAAGCTGTCCAATTAAGAAGTGGAAGAAAAATAGAGGTTGTGGTTCGTAAAGAAAAGTTAGTTTAGAAAGAAACAAAGGTAATTAAAGAATTTAAAGAAAATGTTTCTAAGGATCTGGAAAAATCAATTTCTCCAAATAAAATTAATCTAGAAAGACCACAATTTCCATTCCCTCAAAAACTTAGACAGCATAAGCTAGATAGACAAATTTCAGAGTTCTTGGAAGTATTCAAAAAATTAACGATAAATATTCCTTTCACTGAAGCTTTGGAACAGATGCCGACTTATGTGAAGTTTGTGAAGGATATATTAAATAAAAAAAGGAAGATTGGGGATTATGAGATTGTTACACTAAGTGAAAAGTGCAGCGCTATAATTCTGAAAAAATCTTTCTAAAAAACTTAAAGATCTTGGTCGCTTTATTATTCCAAGATCGATCAAAGAAAGATTTGTAAGGATATCTTTATGTGCTTTAGGGGTAAGCATTAACCTCATGCCCTGATCGATTTTCCAAAGTTTAGACTTTTGGAAGATTTCTTCCATTACTGTAACCCTTCAGTTAGTTGATTTTTCGATCACTTACCCAAAAGGGGTTATAGAAGATGTATTAGTGAATGAGGATAAATTTATCTTCTCTATAGATTTTATTGTATATGATATGGAGGAAGATAAGGAAATAGCAATCAATTTAGGGAGACAAGCTATAATAGATGTATAAAAAGGGGAGTCAACCGAGAGAGTTAATTACCAGGAAATCACTTTTAATGTACTAAAGTCTATGAAATATCCAGCTAAGGGAAAAGTTGATGAATGTTTATGGATGGACGTAATGGATTATTTAAGTAGTAACCATTTCCAAGAAAATTTTAAAAGTAAGACTGAAACACATGAGTTAAAAGAGGAGATTGGAAATGAATCTTATGAAAATGCTAAAATTTATAAGGAAAAGATGAAAACTTTGTATTATCGGAAGATTCTTAGAAAGGAATTTGAGCCTGGACAAGAGATTTTATTATGTAATAGTAGATTAAAATTATTTTCTGGAAAACTTAAGCCCAAGTGGTCAAGGCCATTTATTGTAATTAACTTCTATCCATTTAGAGTTGTGGATATTACAGATCTAAAAACTGATAATGTGTTTAAAGTGAATGAAAAAAAAGCTTAAATTTTATCAAGGCAACAACAGGCCTGAGGTGAATGAAATTATGATGTTGGGTCAACCAAAATAAATATTGGATTGGTCGAGGCCATTTATTGTAATTAACTTCTATCAATTTAGAGTTGTGGATATCAAAGATCTAAAAGTTGATAGTGTATTTAAAGTGAGTAAACAAAAACATAAAATTTATCAAGGCAACAACAGGCCTAAAGTGAATGAAATTATGATGTTGGGTCAAAAAAAATAAACATTGGATATGTCAGACCGTTGATGTTAAACCAAGTGCTTCGTGGGAGGAAACCCATGGTTACCTGTGTAGATTGATTTCTGTTGTTTGTTGTTGTGAAGTTCTATAGTTGTGTGGTTATTAAGTGATAATGTGACTTACATGATGAGAATATAAAAGAGGATAGTATCATTGAGGAAAGCAAGTAGTGGCTATTATGTGTTAAACTCTAATTTGTAGGTGTTTATCTGTCTGCATGTCTGTGTGTTTGTTTGTCTATTTGTGTGTATCTGCTTATCAGTTTATGTAAGATTTGTATTTGTTTGTTTGTATAGAACCGATGTATATGTTTATGTATTTGAACTATATTAGTATCTTGTTTTTCTGGAATGAACTTGGATTTGTGTTGTAATTAGACTTTCATTATATTCATGTCTTACTAATATATAACAATTTTCACTATTAACTTGCGAACGAAAAAGTTATACATGTCCACTTTTATTTTAGTACCCGCAAAAAAATTTATGCTTCTTTTTTAGTTTAGCTTAATCTTTAGCATGCATTTTAGAATTTTAATTTTTCTTCCAACTTTATTTATCTGTACTGATTGTAAAATATTTAAAAATCAAGTTTGAGGGAGGAAGAAAAATGAATGTTAAAGTTAAACTTTATTTTACCTTAAAGCAACTACAAATAAATTTAATTTGAAAAATGATTTTTATTATGTGGAGTTATCTTAAGGATACTAAATTTTAATTATATAAATGGAATAAGAAAACTTAGTAGAATCTTTTAATGAAAAGGATGAAACTAGAGTTAAGATATTTAGTAGAAAACAGTAGGAAAATGATTTTACTATTTAAAATAGGACAATTTAAATTTTTGAAAATATAAGGATTTTTAGGAAAAAACTTTTTGGGGAACTCACACTCTATTAAAATTCATTTTAAAAAACTAATGCTAAATTTTAAGTTAAGGATTTTAAGTTAAGGATATTAAGGATAGAGAATAAGTTTTTGACTTTAGAAAAGGGATATTGAAGTTTAAAATCATTAAAGGTCTATCCAGATATAGTAATCCTCACCTAAAAAAAACTAAAGAATTAAAAATGTCCTGAAAAAGAAAAAGAAAATAAAAGTAAAGTATGAAAAAGGGAGGAGAAGCATAAGGATTATGACCTAATTAAAAATTTATTTCAATTGATTCTTTCTAAGAAAGGAGACTTAGGAACAATCTTTATCTTGATTTATTTTCAAAAAGCATTAGTAAAGTTCTTTTAAAATAAACTTTTAATTCTGAAATTTATATTTTTTTTAAGAATCCAAATTTTGAAAATTTTAATTATTTTTGAATTAGATAAAAAATTAGTATTCCGAAGTTTAATACTTAATATTTTGATACTTTAGATGTCATCTAAATTAATAGAACTTCTTCTAGGTTGGGCTATAACAATTCGAGAACAAAATCTTAGGTCTTCCTAAAGAAACCCAGTAAATAAATTAACATATTTTAGATTTTAAAAGTAGTAGTATTACTTGAGGGCAAGTAATGTTTAAGTTTGGGAGGTTTTTACATGCCTGAAAATGTGTTATTTTTTATACACATTTAATACTTATTTTTAGTGATAAGGAAGGTATTTTTGTGGTTTTGATTACAGGTACAATAAATTAAGTAATTGGAGTATATGGTGAGAGAATGGAGCAATTTTTAGTCAATTTGAGCAAAAGAAAAAAAATAGAAAAAGAAAATTTTACCAAGCGCCTAGGCTCCAGGCAGTTATTTCATGCTTTTAAAAGGTTGGCTCCACTAAGCTGCGCTGTTGGGTGCCTAGGCGCCATAAATTGACATGACGGTATTTTAAGCCTTTTGGAATGATTTTTGTGAGGGGCTCAATGTCTCTTCATTTGAGAAGTGTCTTCTAGAGTCCTTAGTGACTCTTAACACTTAGGAAGAAAAGAGAAAGGGAGGAATTGAGAGATTTCTTCATTTCTTATATTTTTCTTTTAGAGATTAGAGAGGAGTATAAGGGATTGCTATTTGCTATACAATAAGAATGTGAATCTTCTATAAAGATAAGTCTTGTACTCTTTTTCTATTTTTTTTGAATTATTGCAATATAGTTGTATGATTTCAATGTCATTTGCAATGAAGAGTCCATGTTTTTTCTCCATGATTAGTGAGTAGTTTTCCTTACTCTTTCCTCTTGTTATGTAGTGGTTTGCATAAGAAAATGTGTCTTATGATAAAATAATTTTAATCTCCATTAGATGAGTAATATATTTGTTGCTTCATTAACATAACATACTAGCCAAAAGTTATGTTAAAATCTGTTGTAAGTTGAGACAAAGACTAGGATGAGTGGTGGCTTCACGTAAGTTGAGACAAAGACTAGGATGAGTGGTGGCTTTACAACTTGAGTGCACTCACATTGTTCAGCTGGCTATGATGAAGAAGTTAGGTGGCAATGAAACTTTTAAAGGAAATATACTTCATGATTTATTTTTATTAAGAGCTTCTAGATGACAATTGATTTAAGTGAATGGGTTCCTTACGATGAGTTGTAAGGTTTTTTAACCACCTTCACATTTCAGCTAGTTGTGTAAACCTAATAGAATATTAGGCTTATCTATAAACTTGGAAGAGGGTAGATAGATGGTACACCTAAAATATATAGTGTTTTTATACATATTGTTAAACCTATTTTTTGAGATATTGAGCTATAATGAAAGATATTTATTTATTTTCTTGTAGGTACAATCAAATGGATGTAAATGTAAATGGAGTGAAAAAAGGACAAATTTGGAGTAAAAATGAAGAAATACGCAAAAAAAAAAGAACTAGGGCGACGAAGCCTCAGATGATCCACGCCCAAGTGCCAAGTACCTCGAGATTAAGTGCCAAAGCTAGTTACTTGAAGAAATATTTAATTGGAGCAAGAAATATTTAATTGGAGCGAATATTTAATTGGAGCGAAATTTTGAAGAGGGGTTTGAAGCAACCCTTGATAAAAACATGAGAAATAGCCCATGGACATGAAAAATCATTCAATTGACTTATGAGGAGGAAACTTCTAGAAGATTCATTGAATGGAGACACTTTTTTGAAGAGACACTAAGGTAACCCACCAAAAGTTCACATTAACCCCGCCGCTGCCAATCACCACCACCGCCAATCACCACCACCGCCGACCACCTTTATTTTATTTTATTTTATTTTGAGTATTAGTTTATATTATGAGAGAAGGAAGAGAATTCAAAAGAACTTTAAGACATTTGGTGGAGAGAATTTGAGAAAAGTGTTTATCTTTGTGTCTACATTTGGTTTTAATTTAGATTTCTTGTTTGTGTTCATGATTTCTACTTTTAAAATCATGTGTGGTTGTGTTTTCTCCATGAATTCTAAGTAGTTTTCTTTATCTTTTTTTAAATGATATGTGATTAAATTTTTAAAGGAAGTTATGTGATTTAAAGGAAGTTATTGTTGGAAGAAATTGTGATGATTCAAGACCTTGCACTTCATTTACTTCTTGATTTGGCCAATTAAGATGTTAAAACATGTTGTGAGAACATGTAAGATGTGAGATTGAGAACATGTAAGATCCGAGATGATATTGTCTTAATAAATAAATGGTTAGAATCACATATTGATTTCATGAATGAAAATATAGTTCATGTGGTTGAGAGCAAATAAAGAAGGAAATAAACTTTTAAGGGTGTAGAATTAGAGATAGGCTAAAGCTTAGGCTAAAGCTCCCAATTTGATTTATAGTTTTTGGTTTTGATACGAGATGTTAGCCCCCAGGTGGAGGGAGAAGAGGGAACGCTTGAGTGAGAGCTAGTATCTTCCCTGCATAGCCAGTCTTCAAGACTATTAAAACTATAAATTAGTCAATGTTCTTTATAGCATCTCTAGCTCCTATTTGGTACAACTCATTTATAATACTTTCACAATTGAATTTCTATATTTATCACTGATTCATGACAAGGAAAAAGATATTTTACATGAAAAAGATATTTTACAAAAAAGATATTTTACATATATTGCCTTCATCTTGAAAGTATTTTAATTAAGTTAATTATTTGCTCAGTTTATTTTCAAATATCAAAAATTACAAAAAGAATGGAACTTTCATTTATATTATAGCATCTTAAGTTTGAGTAAGAATATATATTGCTAAGTAGTTTGCTATTTAAATCCAATCCTCCCTGTGGGTTCGATCTTCGGTACTTAATCATAAAGTTCTATATTACTTGATAATGATATGTCTACTTGCGTAGTATCTCATATTAAAATATTATAACTGCATTCTTATTTGCATCATAGTAAAAAATTTACCCAGCCTTTGCTTTTGATCAAGTTTTTTGCGTTGTTGCAAATTAAGAATAACTATTAAGGAAATTAATCATATAATTACATACATCACATTTTACATCTATCTATACTAAATATTCGACACCAAGTTTTTGGCGCCATTGCTGGGGAGGAGGAGAAATATAATAGTAATTTGCAAAAATATTTTGAAAAGAAGAAATTTTTGGATAACAAAAATTAAGTAAGTCTTATTTAAAATTTAAGATTTATTTTAGGAATAATGTAGTGTTGTTTTTATATAAAGTTTTTGTTAGTGTGTTTTTTTTATTTCCTTTTATATTGTTTTATTTTATTGTGATCTATAGTAATGTATGCGTAGTTCAGGTTTCGCAGTACTTTTGTCTTACTATTCTGAATTAGAGAGAACTATTAGAAAAATTAAAAAATTTAAAAACTACTGAAAATTTCAAAAAATAACAAACCAAAATAATCAAAATGTTGAAAATTTTAGACCTTTAAAAGATTATGCAAACCCTACGGTGGATGAACTTCGTTGTGCTATTCAAAAACCCACTATAGTGGCTAATTCATTTGAGCTTAAACCTGTTATTTCCCAAATTGTATCAAATAATC
>NW_018165222.1:83362-88221 GCF_001263595.1 Phalaenopsis equestris
GTTGGCCTTTAAAAGCGAAGCATAATAATAAGTTAAGTGTTGCCGGGATGAGAATGATTAGGTGGATGAGTGGCTTTACACTTAGAGACAAAATGCGGAATGAATATATTCGTGATAGGGTTGGTGTAGCTCCTGTGACAGACAAAATTAGAGAAAGTCGTCTTAGATGGTTTGGTCATATTAAACGTCGACCATTAGATGATCCGATTAGGAGAGTAGATGTTTTAGATTTGACTTGTGTTAAGAAAGGCAGAGGTAGACCTAGGAAGACTTGGGCTTATTGTATTAAAAATGATCTTAATTTACTAGAACTAAATGAAAATATGACACTAAATAGGACGCAATGGAGAAAAAGGATTCATGTAGCCGACCCCACGTAGTGGGATTAAGGCTTTGTTGTTGTTGTTGTTGTTGTTGTTGTTGTGTATCGGTTGATGTCATAAGACTTAGATTATTTCATTTCTCACTGAGGGATAAAGCTAAAATGTGATTGCATTCATTAGCATCTGAATTTATTAGAACTTGGGGTGATTTAGCAAAAAAATTCCTTGCTAAATATTTCCACCATAAAAAACTGTTAAGCTTAGAAGTGATATTACATCGTTTAATCAGTTTGAGGGGGAATCTATTTATGAAGCATGGGAATGATTTAAAGTTCTCCTTGGAAATGTCCACAACATGCTATACGGGATTGGTTAATAATTCAAACTTTTTATAATTGATTAGCTAGGTCTCTTAGATCTATTATCGATGTCGCTGCTGATGGTTTCTTGATGTCAAAACCATTTCATGATGCTTATGCATTAATTGAAGAAATGTCTACCAAAAATTTTCAATGGCCTTTTGAGAGGGTAAATCTTAAAAAAGTAGCTAATATTCATGAATATGATGCAGTTACTATGGTAGCAAATCAAGTTGTTACAATTTCAAGGAAGTTAGACAAATTTTGAATGAATTTTCTCAACCAATTTAATGTGATTGAAGAGAATTCATTAGGATAAATGGTAGATTCTCAATCAGCATAGAAATCATTAAAAACTTTGAATGCCATAAATAACAAGCTAACAAGCACAATATCCCATATTCAAATTATTATAACCCAGGTTGGAAGAACCATCCAAGTTTTAACTAGAACAATACTCCAGATGGTAATAACCAACAATGGGGGAACAACCAAGTAAACCCATTGGGAAACTGGAACAACCAAGAGAATAATAATAATAGATCTACTTATCCTCCAGGTTTTAACAATAATCCATCTCAAAGAGAAGAAGTTATCTATAGAAGAACTGATATTACAAATGGAAAATCAATTACAAAGTTAAGGAGCTATAATTAGAAATATTAAGAACAAACTTGGACATATTACAAATTCATTAAGTAATAGATCCCAAGGAACACTTCCTAATAATATTGAAACAAATTTGAAAGACCAGAATAAAGAGCAAGTACAAAACCGTTCAACTTAGAAGCGGAAGAGAGTTGGAAGGCAGGGCTTAAAAAGAAATTGAAGTAGAGAGAGAATAAATTGAAGTATCAATAGAGGACACTCCGAAAGGTTTAAAAAGACATATTTCTCCACTTAAAATTGATTTGGAAAGACCACCATCTCCATTTACTCAGAGGCTTCATCAATAGAAGTTGAATAAGTGATTTTTAAAATTTATGGAAAATTTTAAGAAGCTTACAATTAATATTCGATTTGCTAATGCCTTACAACAAATGCCAAGCTATGTAAAGTTTATGCAAGATATTCTCAATATGAAAAGAAAGTTTGAAGATAATGAGACTGTCACACTTAGTGAGGAGTGCAGTACTTAATTTAAAAAAAGCTTCATGAAAAGCTTAAAGATCCTGGTAGCTTTACTATTTCATGTGCAATAGGAGACAGATTTTATGGGAAAGCTTTATGTGATTTAGATGCAAGCATTAAACTTATGTTATTATCAATATTTAAAAAATTGGGATTAGGAGAAATAACCCCTACTACTGTAACTCTGGAGTTAGCAGATTGAATAACATATCTTAAAGGACTTATAGAAGATGTTTTAGTGAAAATTGATTGATTTATCTTTCATTTTGATTTCATTGTGCTAGAAATGGAGGAATATAAAGAGATATCTATCATTTTTGGGAGACCTTTCCTAGCCACAGGAAGAGCAATGATAGATGTGCAAAAGGGGGAATTAACAATGCACGTTAATGATCAAACAGTTACTTTGAATATTTCAAGATCAATGAAATATCTTACAAAAGGTAGAGATGATAAAAGTAATATAATAGATGTTATAAGATATCTGAGTGAATGCCATTTCAAAATTAATTATGAAGAGAAATCTGAATTAAAAGATTTGGAACATGAGCAAAAAGAGGATTTAGATCAAATTGAAGATCTTTATAAGGAAGATTCAAACTATGTTTGAGAAAGTTTCAAAATTTTGGACACCAAAGCAAAAGATAAATCATTTTGTCCATCAATAAAAAAACCTTCTGAACTTGAGTTGAAGTTACTTCCTGAACATTTGAAGTATGCCTTTTTAGGTGATTCCTCTACTTTACCAGTTATAATTTCCTCAAAGTTAACGATGGAAGAAGAAGAAAGATCTAAGAAAATTTTGAAAAATTTTAAGAAAGCTTAAGGATGGACAATAGTTGATATTAGAGGAATTAGTCCTTCAATTTGTATGCATAAAATTCATATGGAAGAGAACTACAAACTCAGGACTGATCTTTAAGGAGATTAAATCGTAATAGAAAAGAAGTTGTTAAGAAGTAAATTTTAAAGTGGTTAGATGCTGGAATTATCTACCATATTTTAGATAGTGCATGTGCTTGTCCAATTCATTGTGTTCCTACGAAAGGAGGAGTATCTGTGACTGTAAATGAACATAATGAATTAATACATACTAGACAAGTCATAGGGCGGCGAATATGCATTGATTATAGAAAACTAAATCTCACCACAAGGAAAGATCATTTTCCACTACCCTTTTTGGATCAAATGTTGGATAAACTAGCTGGGCATAAATACTTTTATTTTTTGGATGGATATAGTGGTTATCACCAAATACAAATAACTCCTAAGGATCAAGAGAAAACAACATTTACCAGTCCTAATGGTACATTTATTTTTAAGAGAATGCCCTTTGGTTTATGTAATGCCCCTACTACATTTCAAAGGTGTTTGATGACATTTTTTGTGAATTAATTGAAAAAGGGATTGAAGTCTTTACGGATGATTTTTTAGTGTTTGGAACTTCATTTGACTCATGTCTAGAACATTTATATAAAGTTCTCAAACGCTGTGAAGAAACAAATTTAGTCCTTAATTAGAAAAATTGTCAGTTTATGGTAGCATAAGGAATTGTATTAGGACATCAAATATCAGAAAATGGTATGGAAGTAGAACCCGCTAAAATTCAAATGATTGCTAATTCACCTTATCCAACCAATGTAAAGGAAATTTGGAGTTTTTTAGGACATGCTGGATTCTACAGGTGATATATTGAAAACTTTTCAAAAATTGCTAAGCCTTTATGCCATTTACTGGAGAAAGATGCAATTTTTAAAATTGATGAAGAATGCCTAAAAGCTTTTAAGTTATTAAAGGAAAAATTAGTCACTACACCAATATCGGCACTATTTTTGGTTGGAGGAGTTGCCCGTTAGAAGCTTTCGGTTGCCGGAATCAAAATCCTGTCACCCACTTTACAAAGGCGCTTAATTTACATATATATAAATTGATCAAATTGATCCCATATTTTTCATAGTTTAAATGAAAGAGCGTTATACCTCAAGACCTGTATGTATCCCGAAAGAGAAACACAAGACTTGAGGATGAGGCTCGATCAAATAAATTAAGAAGCATATGACATCCATTTGGTCAATGAAACTATTTTATTTGCCGACAAGTTCTCTTATTTAATACGAAGGATTAAATAGGGTTTATATTAAGTTGGGTTCGAAAAATCTTCCTATAAAGGCAAGCCCCTACAGTTAATTATATCCAAGATAACCAAAGTTACCTAAGAAAACTCTTGATAAAAATCAGAAAATATTATCTTCAAAGAGGTCAAAAGGATAGGACATTTCAATGAAATAGAAAAAAGAGGTGTGAAAGGGGAATGGTTCAAGTTTGGAACATTTATGATAGAATTTAAAGAAGGGAGAACTAGGGAATTCATAGACCCAGAGGAGAACCTTGGTGACTTCCCAAGCTATACTAATATTTGGCTTCAGTTTTGAGGAGAAATTATTTGAATGTTTCATTTTGCCGGTTTTATTAATTATTTCTTACATTTGTGTGAAATAATCACACAAATAGAGTGGAATATATGAGGATTTAGGTCGTGACAAACGACAACCTCAAAATCCTAAGACGAGTTAGGGCTTATATTGTATAGTAGAGCTATACAAAGGCTTAAAGATGAGTTGAGAATCTATGTTGCATAAGCAAACAATCTCGAAATCCTATGGATTGTTATTTAATTCTAAGGAATGGTTTAGCTGGTGAAGACAAGTTTTCTTGTTGAAGATAGTCGTACTACCCACAATGTTAGCTCCAAGCTCCTCGCCATGACGAATTATAATAAGTTTAAGTTTTCTAATGTGTCATGTTATAATGTCAAATCAAATGTTTCTATGGTTGTAGTTTTTAAAATTTTTATGGGGCATATTAAAGTTGATTAGACCGACACCGGTTAGGATCCGACAGTTCCCTCGTTCCGACACCACTATTTTCTATCGGATTCACTTAGTCCAAATGAATTTACTAAACTCAACTTAATGAGTTCCATACTTTTATTTAGACCGTAGGAAGCCTCGTTAGCAACCGTAGGTTACCTCCTCCGACGGATTCC
>NW_018165222.1:88312-122750 GCF_001263595.1 Phalaenopsis equestris
ATTTTAGTTTTGGTTTTGGTTTTACGACTATCCTAGTAGTTTTAGTTTTCATGTAGGGTGACATCGTTGTTTAACATGCAAGTTTTATAAGCATAAAAATATAGTATGGAAAGTACAAGAAAAGAAGGTATTGTGAACTATAAAAGCGTACCTGGCGAGTCTCCTCGTTCCACCACCTGAAATGTCAGTACTTACAAGGCATGTATATAATATTGCAGGGGATTTAAGTTGTAGGAGTTGATGAAGGTTTAGCTACCAAATCCCAAGTTTAATTTTTATTGACTATTGGAAGATCTTAGTGGATGATTTTGGAACAAAAAATATGGCAAGTCCAATTTACCCATCAGAATGTTGAATAGATTTAAAAAATTCTCGAGCCATAACCCTGGATCAATTTGAAGATCTCTTGAAATATTCCAAGTTCATTTTAAACTTATCATATTGTTCAATTAATAATCTGAGGTTGAAATGAAACTACACTGTTACACAATGAAACTTGAAATTTTAATTATCCTGAGGATAGGATACCTAATTAATCGATTAATGTTTCATTTGAAAGTTATGCGGGTGAGTGCCCTAAGGCAAGTTTAGGTCATTTATGATTGTGGTGCCCATAATTAAGATCAGGCTTGTAGTAATTAAGGATTTTAATCATTGATCGTATTATCTTCTAAATCTACTCAATTAAGTTTAGACATTGAGCCTATGTCACTACTAAGCATTTAACAATCATGATAGGTGGGATGGTGATTATCAAAACATTAATTTAAGTGATGTGTATTCTTATTAAGTGATCAACCATCCTCAACTTTAAGCTTAAGAAAAGTAAATTATCTTTTTAGCTTAAACCCGTCACTTAAGGATCATTTGATCTCTAATTGACTTCCAAGTCATGAAGATTAGGAGAGTTATGCCTTTGTTGATGTTGTGCAAGGGTGGTGAATGAGTTGCTACCATTTAATCCCATTGTATTTCAATCATCCAAATATGTTTATTAGGATCAAAATTACCCATTCACCCCTGATTAATTCTAAATTTTGATTAACGCACCAAAATTTGAAAAGACTGTTTTTCCCTCGAGGCACCTCACCTCATAACTCACTAAACACAACTCAAATGACTTTGAGGGTTTAGAGTGTCATATCCATGAGCTAATTAGGATATTAGAGGAGAATATGTGGACCTCTTAAAATTTAATTTAATTTAATTATTTATTTAAATTCAAAAACTAGGATTTTTTTTTTAGAAATTGATTTATTTAACTTTCCAAAATAAAGTTTGTATTTATGGAAAAATTATTAAATGTTTCTTTAGGTCAGAGAAACACTTAGGTAAAATTTCATGATCTTTTGAATTAAATTATTATTATTATTATTTATTTTTTAATCAATCTTAAGGATTTAATTGGGTAGAAAATGATATTTTAATTACAAAAATAATTTTATGTTTTTAGTAGACTTCTCTGAGTTCAGAAAACTCAGAAAGTCAAACTTTATATTTTTTTCATTTTTAATTTATTTATCATAAATATTTTAGTGAGAAGATAGAAAATTCATTTTAAGCCTAAAAAAAATTCTTTTTCTTTGAATTAGGAAGAAATCAGAAAAAATATTTTAAGGGGTCCCAAGTGATCAGGAAACAATTGAGCACTTTTTGAACTATTTTTTCATATTTCTAGAAATCTTGATTATTTTAATTATCTTTAATTCAAAATACCATTTAAAAATGAAATATTTTTACAAAAATATATTTTATTTTTGTTAAATTCCCCTAATCACATGGAACTCAAAAAACCCAATTTCACAATTTTTCTAAGTTTATTTAATTTAAAATAATTATTTTTTGTACAAAAATATAAGGTTTACTTAAAAAATCCATTTTAGTGCTTAAATTATGCCAATAAATTTTGATATTTTTACAGTGAGTAGATATGATTTTTATGGACAGTGTAGAAGTGATTTTACCAATTTTTGATAAATATATAGTTTACATAAATTAATATAAGTTGTTTGCATTTAATCAAGTATAGAAATATATAAAATATTTTTCCTAGACTTCTCTAACCATAAGAAACCTACTAAAATTATTCCCATAATTTTCTAAGTGATATTTTGATTTATATAATTAAAATAAGCCAAAATAGGTTTGAAAATAAGGGTTAGAAACATAGAGGTGTCCTTTGACTTTAGAAAAATTAGAGAATGTCTCCTCTGTGATCAGGAACAAACCCTGAAAATTTCAAGCCATGGTCAAATATTTTAAGCCATGGAGAATTAAAATACCACAAAGGGTATTTAATTAATTAAAAAATAATATATTTAAAAAATAATTTTTATTTTTGGTCTACATTATTCTCCTCTATTCAGTGAGCAAGAGAGTATTTTTCTTTTATTTTTAGAATTTTTTTATGAAAATTTATGAATATTTAAAGATCTATTATTTATTTAATTAGCAAAATCCTAATTTTCTATTCATCCCAGTCACGTGTCGCGTCATCCTTGTCCTCCTCGAAATGCCACACATCGCTTCTTGGTTTGGCGCCGCAGTTTAATTTTGTCGCCACGTGTCCCATTGTTCACTCACAAAGGCTCCATCCAACTTGATCTCATCCATCCATTTGATACACGCTCGATAAGATGAATTTGAGTCATCGTCCCCGATAGCCATAACCCATGAACATCCAAGTTTAAACCCTAAAATGTCCGGCTATACTCAACCAAATCATTTTGAGTTTGTTCCTACACCTTCACCTACTCAATACGAGTACATCTATATGGTTACATTGCTATGAATTGCAAATTTCTTCACAAAAGACCAAATCGAGCCCAAAATTAGGGTTAGTAAGCTATACATTTTCCCAAGAGGTGAGGCCTTGATTGGGTGCTTGTGGAAGCTTCAGTCGAGTATGGCAAACCTCCTGGATGTGTTTATTTCCTTTGGTGAAAGCTCTAAGTATGAGTTTGATCAAATGGTGGAGCGGCTTTGGTCTAGGGATAGGTTAGAGAGCTCAATAGAGGGGCATTTTGATGGGGATCTTCCTCTTTTGCTCTGGTGAAGCTCAAGAGAAAATCAATTTGGGATTTGGGGGAATTTTTAGGATGGCCAAAGGATGGTTGCAATGGGGTTAGGGAGTCTTGAAGGAGCTCTGGGAACAATTTAACAGAGTTTCCCCAAAGAAAATTTTATTGTCCTCTTTTTAGCCATGGAGGAGGGGTTTAAGTAAAACAGCCTAGGGTGGCAATCATGGCCTCCAATTGGGTGCAATGTTGAACTGAGGTGGAAGGCTTCAAAGTGCTAAGGGCCAAGCAAAGTTGGGCAGCTAAGATGGGTGTGTTTTGGGTTTGAATTTGAGCTTCGGGCTATCGATTTTGGTGTTTTCTGGCCAATAGGCCGGTTAGCAGGGCCAGGGGAGGTGGCCAGAAGGTCAGCTGAGTCAGTGTGAGGCCTAATTATAATTTACCTACAATGGTTTGTCATGATGGAGGAGATTTTTTGGTTAATACCCAAAAAATGGGATGAAATCCCTTAATTTAGGGACCCATTAGTCCATAGCTTGCTTGTGTGGGTTTAGCATGGTTTAGCCTGATCAATAAGGTGTGTTTAGTGACTGTGAAAACCTAAATTTGGTGACTTTAAGGTGGCTAAGTCAATTTTGGTGCATGAGTCCAATTTGGGTCCAAATGGCTAAGAGTTGGGTTTGGGATTGGCTAGCCATGACTTTGAGCCCAATTGATTGATCAACATTTTTTAAATGACTATCATGAAGATTTTTGGTGAGTTCAATGGGAAGCTCTATTTGAAGGGTTTTCAAATTTTGATCAATTTGGGCATGTTGGGCTAGACTTGGGTTTAGGTTGGGCTAAAGTTGGTAAAAGTCCAAATGGTTCAAAATGGTCTATAGTAATGTCTTGAAGAGTAAAGGATTTTCAACATAATTGGATGTCAATTTTGGGGTTAGCGCATTCAGTTTGGTGGAATTTGGGGACATAGCCAATTTAGGGCAAATTTGGGGATTTTTAGACTTGGGTTAAAATTGAGTGCAATTGAGGCTTCACCAAGGCCAATTGAAGGTTCTTTTTGGTTTTTAAGATTACTATGAATAATTTAGGATTCAAATTGGGACAACTGAGTAGGCTATGGGGTTCAATTAAGTGAGATTAAGTCATAGGGCCAAAATTTGGGGTTTGAATTACATCAAAATTGAGCTCAAAGCATGGGCTAATTAGGCATAGATTTGGTTTACATTGGTCATATAAAATGTGAATTTGAGTTTATAGTTGAAATTGCAGGTAATTGGGCTCAAATTGATGGACATTTGGGGTGAATTTAGGGAAATTGGGCCTTTAAAGGTAATTTGGGGGTTTTGGTCAAAATGGTCAAATTGGCCAAAATGTGTTTAACTATGGGGTCCAACTTGGTTTTGGAGACATTTGGATTGATTTTGGATGTTTTGGGAAAGTTTGGAGTGCCAAGGGTATTTTTGTAATTTTAGCAACTTTGGGGGGATTTTGATAAATTTAGAATTTTTGGGTTGTTATGGAAAATTTATGTATTTTGAAATGGTTTGAAATGATTTTTGAACAAATTTGAATATTTTGAGTAAATTTGAGAATTTTGGCCAAATTTAGGGTTTCAAGAGCATTTAGGTAATTCGGGTGGATTTAGCGGTAAAAAGGCCAAGTGTACATTTTGATAGAATTGGCGTACCAACCACCCTATATGAGCTATAGACCAATGAAACCCCATTTAGATCCTCTATGTACTGGTCTTAGCTAAAACCTAGCCTAGGGCCAGTGGATTTAGAGGACCATCTACATGAGTCTTCCAAAAGATTAAGGGATAAAAGTAAACAGTACCATCTACATGAGTCTCCCAAAAGATTAAGGGAAAAAAGTAAACAATTTTGGGTTTCAAGGATGTGAGTGGATGTAGGTGATAGTGAGTGCAGGTGAGTGAACTAGCTCTAGAACAACACTAGGTTTAACCCTACTATGGGGACTCTCCTTGAGCTCTCTCATAGTGACCCCACCTACTAAGTGCTAGAGGTTGGGACCAATATGTAGAGCTTCAAGTTGAGCAAAGAGGAGTTTAGATTTTCTAATGGTGAGGGTTCCTTTTCTAGTTTTCTAGGAATAGTCAATAGGAAAGTTTTTTTAGCTAGACCCTAGGGTACTAAAGAGGGAAAACTAAACCTCAATCAAAAGTGAGGTCAACAACCAATTATAGTTTCACTAGATTGGGGAAAAACTTTTGAATTGATGTGTGATGCTAGTGATTATACTATTTGAGTTATTTTAAGACAAAAATATGATAAAATTTTCAAAGTTATCTACTATGCTAGTAAAACTCTTAATGAAACTCAAATTAATTATACAACAACTGAAAAAGCGTTATTAGCAATAGTATATGCTTTTGATAAATTTAGATCATACTTAATTGGAACTAAATGTATAGTGCATACTAATAATTCTGCTATTAAGTACTTAATGAAAAAGAAGGATGCTAAACCTAAACTTATAAGATGGGTTCTTCTTTTGCAAGAATTTGATTTTACAATAGTAGATCAAAAGGAGACTGAAAATCAAATTGTTGATCATTTGTCTAGGCATGAATTAGAAAAATCACCCTGTTGTGTAAAAGAAACTAATAAACATTTTCCTAATGAAAAACTGTTCAACATTAATGAGTGGTGTGTTCCGTGGTATGCCAACATTGTGAACTTTATTTTTAGTGATATTATACTCTATAGGATGACATACCAACAGAAGAGAAAATTTATATCTTAAGCTAAGACTTATTTTGGGATGACCCATTTTATATAAACAAGGGAAGGATCTAATTATTCAAAGATGTGTGCCTTTAGAAGAGACTTATGAAGCTATCCAAAAATGTCATAATTCTGATTTTGGGGAACATTTTGGTGTTGATGAAACAACATATAAAATTTTACCTCTAGATTTTATTGGTCTACTATCTTTAGAGATGTTAATGCTTCTATCAAAACTTGTGATAGATGTTAATGTGTAGGCAATATTTCTAGAAGAAATGAGATGCCCCTCAATTATATGCTAGAAGTTGAAATATTTGATGTTTGGAAATTAGATTTCATGGGACCATTTATACCATCTTTCAAAAATTTATATATACTGTTAGCAGTGGACTATGTATCCAAATGGATAAAAGCTATTGCTTTACGTCGATGTGATGTTCTAAGTGTTGCAAAGTTTTTAAAAACAAACATATTTTGCAGATTTTGGATGCCGAGACTTATCAAAACTTTAAATAGGGAAATATTACTGATGGGGGAAGTTATTTCATAAATGCCATAATGGAGAAATTGTCAAAGAAATATCATATAAATCATAGGATTGCTACTACTTATCATCCTCAAACAAGTGCTTTGGCTGATATATCCAATCATGAAAATAAAAGAATTATGGAAAAATCTGTCAATCGAACAAAAATGGATTGGTCAGTCAAAATTGACTATGCTTTGTGGCCATATAGGACTACATACAGAACTCCTATAGGAATGTCCCCATATAGGCTAATATTTGGGAAAACTTGTCACTTACTAGTTGAACTTGAGCATAAAGCATATTGGGCGATTAAAGAGTTCAATTATAATTTAAAAGAAGTTGGTGACAAAAGAATATTACAATTAAATGAGCTTGAAAAAATAAGGAACGTGTTTTATGAAAGTGCTAATATTTACAAAGAAAATATGAAAATGTGGTATGATCGAAGGATTCTTATCAAAAAATTTTAGCTAGGGTAACAAGTTTTGATATATAATGCAGGATTAAGATTATTTCCAGGCAAACTTAAGTTCAGGTAGATTGGCCCATTTGTTGTGATGAAAGTTTATCCTTATGGAGCTGGATATTAAAGATCCTAAAACTGAGGAAATATTTAAAGTGAATGGTCATAGACTGAAACCTATTTTATAGGAGATCAACTTAAATTTAATGATCTAATTATGTTGGGTCAACCAAAATAAGCACTGGTTACATCAGGTTAATGACCAAGCGCTCTATGGGAGGCAACTCATAGTTCTCAGTGTGTTTTTGTTTTGAATGTTTTTTGTGTGTGATTAAGAAAATTTGGGGTAGCATTTTTTAGACTATTTGTGTTAGTAATGATTTTAAGACTTTATTAAGTGACATAGACATGTTAGAATGTGTATTTGGACATTAAGTTGCTCGGTGCTAAAACAAGTATTGGCGCTTAAGTACCAATATTTGGCGGTTAAGCACAGGCATTAAAAACCATTTGTAAAAATGCAATTTCTAGAAATTTTAACCACCAATTGGTTAATTTAAGCGTGTCGTGGTAGTTTTAGGACGTGTCTAGAAGTTATTGGAAGGATTAAAGCCTATAAATAGAAGGTTTTTGTGGTGAAATTTCACCCCAGAATCATTTGTATCCCTAACTCTAAAAGAAAGAGAAATTTGGAGATATGTCTTCATGGGAGATGGATTTGAAAAAGAAATAAGATGCCATGAAGAATAAATTCATTAGTTAGAGTGCACAAGATATGTATAACAATTTCTTAGTTGTTAGTATCGAAGGAATAGCGGAAAAGATCAACAAAATTGAGGCTGACGTGGCTTTAATTGAGGCAAAGGTAAATGATGTTAATACTCATCTAGAATATATTTGATAGCAATTAAAAATGTAATTTAACCATACTAGCTATATAGAGGAAGTAGATAAGGTGATGTATCTTAAGCTGAAATGGATTGAAGAAGATTGTATTAAAGCTCATCACCACCATCCATTTTATCAACTCTATATTCCAAATGCCCAAAGAGAGACTAATGAGAGACAGGAATTTGTTCCAAGAAATGAAGAATGGAATTAAGTTCTACACTTGGATTTACTTTTTAAAAGTTGTTTTATGTCTAAGATTTGCTTGTTAAGAGTTGTTTTATGTATTAGTGTTAAGTCTTGTTTTTAGTGTTTACGTGATTACGTGTTTTATTGTGTAAGTTTGTTTAGTGTTTGTATTTAGGAAAATTTTCTCATCCGAGACTCTTTGGAATGAGAATTATGTGTTGAATGTTGCTTCTAATAGTTCATGAATGAATATAAGTGTTTGTTTGTGAAAATTTGTATTATTTTAGCCTCAAATCAAATTGGTTATAATGGAGAATTTTGAGAGAGAGGAGAGCTAAAGGAGATCAAAATAGTCATTTAAGTGTTATAAGACCATTTACAGGTGGTTTACTTAGGCTAATAGTGCATTTTACTAAAGTTCAAAAATATAAAAAATTATGCACTGGCGTCTAAGCACCACACCCCCGTGCTTAAGCGTGAGGCAACCCAAGAGGTAAGTGCCTAAGTAGTGCCACATATCCACGCTTAAGTGTCGGTTCACGAAAACAGATTCACGAACGGTTAAAAGTAAAAAAAAAACCCCAAAAAATGCCATTTTTGCTCCCGCCATCGTCTTCTTCCTTTTGATTTCACAGTTTTGAGTTTAGGGAAAACCTTTTCGTGGAGATTTCTTGGTGGATTCAAACCAAATTTCCTAGATTTAGATTTCTTGAGGTAAGATCTTCACTTCTATGTAGTATTTTGAGCTCATTGTAGCACATTGTGGAGGTACACGAAGTTTACTATTCATGGTGAAAAACTTGAGAAAATTTATAGAAATTACATAAAAAGTGTAGTTTAAGCTTATAGGAGTTAAGTTTAGTAAATTAGACTTGATATTTGAAATTATTGTAGAATTTTGCGAAATTTGTAGAATGGCTCAAAGAATGAAGAAGAGTAAGGGAAAGATCCACTTTGATTCGAGCAAGCTTTTTAGTTCGATAGCTCATTACAAATATAATGACGCTCTACAATCATGAAAATTGATTCCTGAGAGGTGTTTTAAAAATCCAAGTGGATCTATGGAGGATTTGTTCGTTCACCGACAATGTGAACGATTATGTTGTTTTTCTGTTGTGGCTGTGATTTCTGTAGTGCGGGAGTTCTATGCAAACCTTCATGAGGCGGAGGAGGGATCGAGCCAGGGACAAGGGCAAATTGAAACCTTTTTTACCGGAGGTAATCAACATGTTCTACCATTTACTTCCTGATACTCTATGTTTTTATTCAAACTATAGTCCTACTGAGATGGAACTGGACAAGATTATATCAATTTTGATTGTTGAAAGGGGACTCTAGAAAATTACAAATTAGAGGAGAGTCAACTTTTCCACTTCAAAGTTAAGTGCACCATCGAAGGCGTGGCACTACTTTATTTTAGCTAGTCTGTTACCCACAAATCATCTTAGTGAAGTTATGAGGGAAAAAGCAACGTTGAATTATTGTATTCAGCAGTGCAAGCCTATCAACATCAGAGCTTTAATTTATCAGACTATTATCAGTTCTGCCACTGCCGCTACTACTGCAGGTCTGGATTTGCTTCCTTGATCTTTTCTTTGTGTGAGCAAGCTGGTGTAAGATATGATAGCTGGGAAGAAGTACTACTGTCTCTAAAATTGATTAGAAGTGTGAATGTGAAATCATATTCTGAACACTCTATTTTTGGTTGGATGAGGAGGATTTTCGAGAAGTTATGGAATGTCGACATTTGTTGCATCCACCCTGCTGCTTCGACATCAAGACCATCTACCTCAAGAGTATGTACTTCTAAAGGTGAGTCTATTGAAACTCAAGATCAATTATTATAGAGGATGATGGACAATATTAATTTTACCGGGATAAGGTCCAAAATCTAGAGCATTTTGTAGATCATATTGATGGATATGTTAGAAGACATAGTGATTATAAAGAGAAATTTCACTCATTTTTGGAAAGCCTCGTTAGGGTTAGGGGTAACCATGGAGTGGAGTTTCCTTCATATCCAAAGTATCCTTATTATGAGTTTGCAACATTTTGGGATAACGGTGACACTAATGATGATGAGGAGGAGGACTAAGGTTGTTTTATGTTTGTAATATGTGATGTACTTTGTGATGCGAACTTTTTACATTAGTTTGTGTACTTGTTGAACTATGTGATGTGTTAGAATTTTTGTTTAATTGTTATTGTAATGTTTGTGTTTTGTTAGTATTGTGTTTTAAATTCTATGGTAGTAATTGTTGTTGTGTGTTTTGTAATGTGTTTTAGTTAGCTAGGATTGAACTTATTTCTATGTCTTACGAAAGTTGAAAATCTTGCTAGCTTTAATTTTAAACTTTAATTTCAAAAATCTGCTCCCCTGTATTTTCTTTTATCTTGTTAGTGTGTTTGTTTGTTTTATGTCTGTACCTACTACATAGAATTCTAATGAATCTCTATATGTTAAAAAGTAATAAATTTGATCAAAAGTTAATTTTACTCATGTTTTTAGTTTGCACTTATATAATTAGGGTATAAAAATTTTTGTAAGCATGTTATTTCAATTTTATTCTTGCTTATATATATATATATGCTGCTAAACAGCTTAATCTTGTTAAAAATTTAAGTTTAGGAGGGGAATGAAAAATATTTTCAAAACTTAAATGTTATTTGTTCTCAAATGAGCTACAAGTGAATTTGATTTAAAAAGAAAAATGATCATGTATATGAAGTTATATTAGGGAAGTAAAATTTTGATTTATAGAAATGAGTAAGAAAATTTAGTTAAAATTTTATAAGTGACATAGAAAAATTAAAATTTAAAAGTTCTTAAATGTAGAAATGATAAATATAGTGAAACTATCTTTAGTAGGAGAAATTGTATTTTTAAAAAATTTAGAAATTTAGTTTTATATTTAAATTTTATATATTGAAATTAATTTTCAAAACTATTATTATGTTTTTAAGTAAAAGAAAGTTATCAACTCTTTGCTTTGGGAAAGGAAGAGTGAAATTCAAAACCATTAAAGGTCTGTCCAAACATAGTAATCCTTGCCTGAAATAGAAAAAGAAAAGAAAAAAAAAAGAAAAGAAAAAGGAAAAAAATAAAAAGAAAAGAAAAGTTGAAAAAGAGAGGAGAAGTTTGAGGATTATAGCCTAACCAATAATTGGTTCCACATCTGATTTTTTTAAAGTATAAGACTTGAAAAATTATTAAGCTTAAGGATATAATATAGTAAGTAAAATTATACTTAATAAAAATTTTTAAGTGAAGGAATTAAAATGCCTATGTTCTATATTTGGAAAATATACAAGTATTTCTGAATTAGATAGGAACTCATATTTTTCAAACATCCTCACTTTAATGGTTTCTAAACTTTAAGTTGGTCTAATTCACTAGAATTTTTTCTAAATTAGACTACTATATTTCTAGAATAAAATTTTAGAAACTCCTAAAAAAACTCATATACATAATCATACTGATTTGGTTTTTAAAGATTGAAAAGTCACTTGAGGACAAGTAACATTTTAAGTTTGGGGATTTTTATACACCTAAAATATATAGTTTTTTTAGACACATTTTTATACCTATTTTTTAGATATTGCAATTTAATGGAAGGTATTTGTGTGTTTTTTCTTTCAAGTATAAGTAAAAAGGTGAAAAATGCTAAAATGAGTTAAAAAGGATCAAATTTGGAGTAAAAATGCAAAAATGATGCAAAAGTATTTTGGTTTCTAAGTGTCAGAACCGACGCTTAAGCACCAGTAAAACAGAGAAAGCCGCACCTAAGCGCCAGAGGCCCCGTGCTTAAGCGCCAGTGACAGTTACTTGGTGATTAAAACCATGAAATGTCGCTTTGTATGAGGCAAGGAAGAAAACATAATTATAAAAGAACTTGGGAAATGAAAACATAATTAAAGAATTTGAGAAAGGAGGCATCCCTTGGTTAATACATCGAATCAGGACACATTTTGAAGAGATACCAATGCACCTCTTGGAAAATTATAAGAGAAGGAAGTTGAGACGTTTAGAACAATCCTGAAATAGAGTCCTGAAGTGTTCTAAAAAGTTCTTGAAGAAGTCTGTGAAGAAGCTTTTGGAGAAAATTTCAGGCACCACAAATTTATTTTTCTTTTTGTTTTTAGTTTTATTTTGAAAGTTAAGAGTGTTGTAAGAGAGAAGAAATTCAAAGGAACTTCAAGAGTTTGGTGGAGGATTTTAGATAAGTTCTTCTTTTTTTGAACTAATTTTAGTTTTAATCGAGACTTCTTGTTGGTTTGACAATGATTTCTACTTTTAAACTAAAGTGTGATTTTATTTTCTCCATAGATTCTAAGTAGTTTTCTTTATCTTCCTCCTTAAAATGATAAGTAATTAAAGTGTTGGATGGAAATTGTGGAGAGTCTTAATCTTTAATGTTGGAAGAAGTTTTGATGATTTAATTCCATGCGCTTCATTTACTTCTTGATCTGACCCATCTAGATGTTAAAATTTATTGTGAGAACATGTAAGAACTGGGCTGGTATTGTCTCTTTCAACAATTGGAAAGAATCACATGAGATTGTAGTTCATATGATTAAGTGCAAATAAATAGGAAAGTAATTTTTGAAGAGTGTAGAGTTAGAGGACTTTAGATTGATAGCCTAAAGCACCCAACTTGGTTTATTCTTTTAGGTTTTGATACAAGATGTTAGTTCCTAGGTGGAGAGAACCGAGGGAACTCTAGAGTAAGAGCTAGTATCTTCCCAGCCTAACCAGTCTTCAGAACTATTTAAACTTTAAATTAGCCAATGTTTTTTATAGCATCTCTAGTAAGAGTAAAGAGAATTATTGCTCATATTTGGCACAATATAATTTGAATGCCTTCACAACAGAATTCCTATACTTATTACTGATTCATGATAAACAGAAAAATATTTCATATTCAGAGCTTTTCTTTTACATAAACTCAAGTTATCTTTATTAAGTTTTTATGTCATTTTCAAACATTAAAAATTCCAAAAAGAGTTTAAATTTTATTTCTGTGATAAAACTATAGTTTAAGTATTTATCTTTTTAGAGTAGAAAGATTTTTACTTTAATTATTGCATATTATGAATAATCCTTATGAATAATCCCTGTGGGTTCGATATTCGGGGATTAATCAAAAAGTCCGATATTACTTAATAACGATGCATATACTTGTTTAGTATCCCAATATATATTAAGTTAAAAATTTAAATTATTTTATTTTTAGGATCAAGTAATTGGTACTTTTGCAAATTAAGGAAAGATAAATGAAAAATATAATAAAATACATTATTATATTGTTGCATATAAAGAGTTAGGATCAACTAGCTGGCATAAATACTTTATTTTTTGGATGGACATACTAATTATCACCAAATCCAAATAGCTCCTAAGGATCAAGAGAAAATAACTTTTACTAGTCTATATGGTACATTTGCTTTTAGAAGAATGTCCTTTGGTTTATTTAATGCACCTTCTACATTTTAAACATGTATGACGGCTATTTTTTTAGATTTAATTGAAAAGGGGATTGAATTTTTTATGGATGATTTTTTCAGTGTTTGGAACTTCATTTGACTTATGTTTAGAACATTTATAAAAAGTTTTTAGGTGTTGTGAGGAAACAAATTTAGTCCTTAATTGGGAAAAATGTCAATTTATGGTAATAGGAGGAATAGTTTTGGGACATCAAATTTCATAAAATGATATGGAAGTAGACCCTACAAAAATTCAAGTGATCACTAATTTACCTTACCCAACAAGTGTAAAGGAGATTAGCAGTTTTTAAAGACATATTGGATTCTACATGCGATATATTAAAAAATTTTCAAAAATTGCGAAGCCTCTATGCCATTTACTTGAAAAACATGTAATTTTTAATTTTGATGAAGAGTGCCTAAAAGCTTTTGAATTTTTAAAATAAAAATTAGTCACTACACCAATTATTATTTGATCAAATTGGAAAAAATCTTTTGAATTAATGTGTGATGCTAGTGATTATGCCATTGGAGTTGTTTTAGGACAAAAGCATGATAAACTTTTCAAAGTTATCTACTGTGTCAGTAGAACTCTTAATGAAGCTCAAATTAATAATATCATAACTGAGAAAGAGTTATTAGCAGTAGTATATGTTTTTCATAAATTTAGATCATACTTCATTGGAATAAAATGTATAGTGCATATAGATCATTATGTTATTAAATATTTAATGAAATAGAAGAAGGATGCAAAACCAAGATTGATAAGATGGGTTCTTCTTTTACAAGAATTTGACTCTGAAATAATAGATATGAAGGGAGCTGAGAATCAAATTGTTGATCATTTGTCTATGCTTGAATTAGAAAAACCACTCTATTTTGAAAAAGAAATTACAAAACATTTTCTACATGAAAAATTGTTCACAATATTCATGAGTGGTGTGTCCCATGGTATGCTAACATTGTGAACTTCATTATTAGTGATATTATACCTATGAAATGACATACCAACAAAAGAGGAAATTTTTATCTGAAGCTAAGACTTATTTTTGGAATGACTTATTTTTATATAAACAAGGAAATAATCTTATTATTCAAAGATGTGTGGCTTTAGAAGAAACTTATGAAATCATCCAAATATCTCATAATTTTGATTTTCGAGGACATTTTGTTGTTGATAAAGCAACATACAAAATTTTACAATCTAAATTATATTGGCCTAATCTTTATAGATGTTAATGTTTATATCAAAACTTGTGATCGATGCCAACGAGTAAGCAATATTTCTTGGAGGAATGAGATGCCCCTCAATTATGTGTTAGAAGTTGAGATATTTGATGTTTGGGGATTAGATTTCATGGGACCATTTATACCATCTTTCAAAAATTTATAAATATAGTTAAGAGTAGATTATATATCCAAATGGATAGAAGTTGTTGCTTTACCTCGATGTGATGCTCAAAGTGTTGCAAATTTTTTAAGAACGAATATATTTTGTAGAATTGGGATGTCGAGAGTAATCATAACTGACGAGGGAAGTCATTTCAAAAATGCAATAATAGATAAATTATTAAATAAATATCATATTAACCATAGAATTGCTATTGCTTATCATCCTCAGGAGAGTGGTTTGGTTGAATTATCCAATCGTGAAATTAAAAGAATATTGGAAAAATTTGTAAATCCAACTAAAATGGATTGGTCAGCTAAACTTGACAATGCTTTGTGGGCTTATAGGACTGCATACAGAACTCCTATAGAATGTCCTCATATAGGCTAATATTTGGGAAAGTGTGTCAGTTACCAGTTGAAATTGAGCATAAAGCATATTGGGCGATTAAAGAATTTAATTATAATTTGAAAGATGTTGGTGAGAAAATATTATTGCAATTAAAAACTTACAAAGAAAAGATGAAGATGTGGCATGATCGGAGGATTCTAATTAAAATCTTTCAGTTAGGGAAACAAGTTTTACTTTATAATTCAAGGTTAAGATTATTTCCAAGCAAACTTAAGTGCAGGCGGATGGACCCATTTGTTGTGATGAAAGTTTATCCCTATGGAGCTGTGGATATTAAAGAGGATATTGAGCTGTGGATATTAAAGATCCTAAAACTGATAAAATATTCAGAGTGAATGGTCACAAGCTGAAATCCTGCTTTTTAGGTGACCAACATAAATTAAATCATTTTCTGATGTTGGGTCAACCAGAATAAGCACTTGTTACATCGGGTTGATGACGTTAAACCAAGCACTCTAAAGCGCTCTATGGGAGGCACCCCATAATTATCTGTGTGTTTATTGTTATGTTTTCATGTATGAATTAGAAAATTCTAGTAGTATTTTGACCATATAATGAGTTAGTGATTATTCTAAGACCATAAAAGATAACTTAGACATGTTACAATGAATGTTTGGACGTTAAGATGACCTGTGATAAATTCAGCACTAGCGCTTAAGTGCAACAGTTAAAAAACATGTACGAATTTGGTTTCTAAAAGTTCTAACCATGAATTGGTTGGCTTGAATGTGTAAGAGAAGTTCTAAGACGTGCCTAGGAGTTATGGGAAAGGTTTAGAGCCTATAAATAGAGGGGTATGAGCAAAAATCTCACCACACCTTTATTTAACCCTAAAATTTAAGTGAAAAAGAGAGAATTTTGAAAAATGACTTCTTTGGAGAGTGCTAAGAAGAAGAAGGAGGAAGTAATGAGAAAGAAGTTTATTAGTCAAAGTGCACAAGAGATGTATAATAGTTTCCTAGTCGTTAGTATCGAAGGAATAGCAGGTAAAATCACAAGAATTGAGGCTAAGTGGCTTCAATTGAAGCGAAAGTGATGGAAGTTAACGCACATCTAGATCATTTGGGATGGCAACTAAATATTCAGTTTAGCCACACTAATTTTATAAAAGAAGCAGATAAGGTTATGTATCTAAAGAAAAAGTGGATTGAAGAAGATTAACCAGAGTTATTAATCATCGTCCGTTCTTTCAGATATACAAACCAAATGTTGAAGGAGAGACTAATGATAGGCTAGAATTTGTTCCATCAACTAGGGAATGAAATTAAGTTCGTGATTTAGAGTTTATGTGTTTATTTTGTGTTTATGTGTTTAGTATTTTTTTATGTTAAGTGTGTTTAATGTGTGTGTTGACCTCACTTTTAGTTGAGGTTTATTTTTTCCTATTTAGTATCCTAGGGTCTAGCCATAGGACTTTCTTGTTGATTATTCCTAAAAAACTAGAAAATGAACTCTCATCATTATAAATTCTAAATTCTAAACTCTCACCATTATATATTGGTCCTAACCTCTAGCACGTAGTAGGTGGGGTCAGTATTGAGGATCTCAAGGAGATTCCCCATAGGACTGCTTGACCTTAGGGCTGACCTTGAGTGTTGGTCTGGAGCTAGTTCACTCACTTACACTCATTATCACCTAGATCCACTTGCAACCCTAAACTTAAAATTGTTGAATTTGATCCCTTGATTTTTTGGGAGACTCATGTAGTTGTTCCCCTATACCTACAAGCCCTAGGCTAGGGTTTAGCTAAGACCAGTACATAAAGGACCCAACTGAGGATTTCATTGGTCCATAGCTCATACATAGTGGTTGGCACCCAAATTCTACAAAAAAAATCCAACTTGGTCTTTTGCCCCTAAATTCATCTAAATTACCTAAATGCCCTTGAAACCATAAATTTGGCCAAAATTCCAAAATTTACCCAAAATACCCAAATTTGTTCAAAAATCATTTAAAACCATTTCAAAATACCCAAATTGCCCAAAACCACCCAAAAGTTCCAAAATTACCAAAATACTCTCAAATTTGCCAAAATTACAAAAATACCCTTGGTTGCCCAAACTTTCCCAAAACATCCAAAATCACTTCAAATGTCTCCAAAACCAATTTGGACCCTTCAATTGAACCCGATTTAACCATTTTGACCAAAACCCCCAAATTGCCCAGTTTCCCCAAATTTATCTCAAATGTTCATCAATGTGGCCCCAATCCTCCCCAATTTCAATTATAAATTCAAATTCATCTTTCATATGATCAATTCAAACCAAATCCAAGCCTAATTGAACCATGCTCAACTTTGGCCCTATGACCTGATCTCAACTAATTGAACCTCATAGCCTACTCAATCTACCCCAATTTAAGTTCTAAACTCTTTATAACAATCCTACACATCAAACTGGACCTTTAATTGGCCTTGTCCAATTCTCAATTTTACTCAATTTTAACCCAAGTCCAAAATCCCCAAATTGGCTCCAAATGTCACCTAATTGAATACCCAAACCCAAAAATTGACACCCAATTTATGTTGAGAACTCTTCAAGATATTCTTATAGACTATTTTTAACCATCAGATTAGACCTAGCCAAATTTTAGCCCAACCTAAACCCAAGTCTAACCCAACACCCCCAAATTGACCAAATGCCTAATATCCCTATAATTGAACCTCCAAATCAATTCAAAATCACTCCAAACCTTTTTCAAAACCTCTTGTGACAATCATCTACACAATATTTATCAACAAATTGAGCTCAACGTCATGGCTAGCCTAATTGTCATGGATAGCCTAACCCAACCTCAACTTCTAGCCATTTTTTGACCCAAATTGAACCCCTTCTAAAATTGACTTGGCCATGCTAAAGTCACTCCTAAAGTCACCAAATTAAGATTTCCATAGCCACTAAGCACACCTTATTGACCAGGCTAAATCACCTTAAAACACCCAAGTGAGCTATGGACCAAGGGTCCCCTAACTTAAGGGATCTTATCCCATTTATGGGTCTTAACCAAAATATCCCCTCCATCATCAATTGCCATCGAGGGCTAACCATAATTAACCCTCTCCCTGGATCACCTGACCACCTAGTCATCACCCCTAGCCCTGCCGTAATTAACCCTCTCCCTGGCTCACCTGACCACCTAGTCATCACCCCTGGCCCTGCCAGCTGGCCTAGTGGCCAGAAAACTCCTAAACCAAGGGTCACCACCCCTAAATCAAACCTGATTTTAACCATAGAGGCCAACTCATCCTAATGGCTCTTTAGAGCTCCTCAGCCCTCCACCTAAGAAGCTCTTTTCACCCATTAATTGGCCCTAGTGGCCAGCCCAAGCTCTTCTATTTAATTCGCCCTTCCATGTCCACAGAAAGGAGAGTTCAAAATCCTTGGGGAAACTCTGCCAAAATCTCATCAGAGACTCTCCAAGCATCCTTAGGCTTAATCCAACCATCTTTCCCCTCTGATTCCCACTGTGAGAGCCCAATTTTGAGCTTAAAATTTCAGCTCAGATCAGTACATCTCTCCATAGTTTGGCTCTTTAGAGCTCCTCAGCCCTCCACCTAAGAAGCTCTTTTCACCCATTAATTGGCCCTAGTGGCCAGCCCAAGCTCTTCTATTTAATTCGCCCTTCCATGTCCACAGAAAGGAGAGTTCAAAATCCTTGGGGAAACTCTGCCAAAATCTCATCAGAGACTCTCCAAGCATCCTTAGGCTTAATCCAACCATCTTTCCCCTCTGATTCCCACTGTGAGAGCCCAATTTTGAGCTTAAAATTTCAGCTCAGATCAGTACATCTCTTCATAGTTTACCAAACTCAAATTAATTGTGCGCACACCATCCCTAGAGCAAGAGGAGTTAATTCCTCATTAAATCCCTCTCAGAAACAGCCTCTAGGATAGCTTTAAACCAACACCTGAAATCTACCTTGAAAAATCGTACCTAGACAATTCACCAGGGCTTAGAACTTCATCTGGAGGTTTGTTGGACCCAATCAAACCTATCACAACCATCTGATTGAGGCCTCCCTTCTCAGACAAAGGTATTGAACTCTAACACTAACCCAAGCTTATTTTAACTCTCCATGTGTAATGGCTTGATTTCATACTTGATTAACAGTATAGATAGGTTCGTCTTGATGAGATGAAGGTTTAGAAGTAAACCCCATGCGATTTGGTTCAGTCTAAATGAAGAATAAATGAAGAACTTAAGGTTTTAGAGTGAACGGCTTACTGGTTAGGTCACTTGGGGACGATAACAGGGAGTCATCTGATCGCGCATGTATCCAATGGACGGAGGAGATTAAGCCGGACAAACTCTTGGTACGTGAACTGCATACCGCGTGGCATGCTAGGTGGAAAGCACGACAAATGGGAGCGCGCCGCATGTGAGTTCGGAGCCGTCGTAGCTTGAGTTTGTTAAAAATACATATCTTTCTCTAAAAAATAATAATAATAAAATAAAAATACCCTCTTGCTTAGTGAACAGAGGAGAATAATGTGGACTAAAAATAAAAATTATTTTCTTATTCCCTGATTTTTCATGAATTAAATACCCTCTGGAGTATTTTAATTCATTATGATCAAACATTGCTCACATGGCTTGAAATTTTGAGGGTTTATTTCTCATGACAGAGAGTCCTCTGATTTTTTCAAGGTAAGAGGACATCTCTATTCTTCTAGCCATAATTTTTAAGCTAGGGAGGCTATTTTGGCCATTTTAATTATATAAATTAAAAGATCACTTGGAAAATTATGAAAATAAATTTAGTAGGATTTGTGGCCAGAGAAGTCTAGAAAAAATATCATGTTGACTTGAATTATCTTTTAAATTTCTATATTTAATTAAATGTAAATATCTTGTAATAATTTTTCTAAATAATATACTTATCCAAAATTGACAAAATTAATACAAAAATATTTACAAAAAACATGTTTATCCACTGTAAAATTTGAAAAATTTTTGATTAAATTCAAGTAATAAAGTTGATTTTCTAAGGTTCCTTGTATTTTTTGTACAAAAATAATTATATTAAGTTAAATACACATGAGAAAATTATGAAAAGTTTTTTTGAGTTCCTTGTGATCACAGACACTTGGGAAAAATAAAAATTACTTTTTAGAAAATACTTAATTTTTTATCCTTATTTTGAATTTAAAAATAATTAAAAATAATTAAAATTTCAAAAATATCAAAATACTTCAAATTATACCTAATTGTTTGCCTAATTATTTTCTGATCACTTGGGACTCATTAAAATATTTTTCTAATTTTTCTAAGTTAAAAAATAAATCTTAAAATCTTAAAAGTGAATTTTCCTTATTTTCTCATTAAAATAATTACAATAAACAAATTAAAAATCATAAAAATACAAAAATTGATTCTTTGAGTATTATGAACTCAAAGAAGTCTGATAAAAATACAAAAAATAATTTTGGTAATTAAGACATTTTTTCTATTTAATAATTAAGACACTATTTTCTGTTTAATTAAAACATTGAAGCTTGTTAACAATAAAATAATAATAAAAAAAATTTAATTCAAAAAATCATGAAATTTTACTAACGTGTTTCTTTAACCTAATGGGACCTCTAGAAATTTTTTCATGAATAAAAACTTAATTTTGGATAGTTAAGTAAAATCAACTTTGAAAATACTACCTTTTAAATTTAAATGATTATTTAAATTAAAATTTGAAAACCCACATTTTTTCCTATGATGTTTTAATTGATTTAAAAATACTACCTTTTAAGTTTAAATGAAGTCATTTGGGTTATGTTTAATGAGTTATGAGGTAAAGCACCCCAAGGGAAAAATAGTCATTCTAGATTTTGATACCTTAATCAAGATTTAGGATTAACAAAGGGAAAATGGGTAATTTTGATCTTAACAAACATGTTTGGAAGATTGAAATACAATGGGATTAAATAGTAAAAACTAACTCATCACCCTTGTACAACATCAACAAAATCATAATTCTCCTAATCTTCATGACTTAGAAGTCAACTAAGATCAAATGATTCTTAAGTGATGGGCTTAAGATAGAAAAGATGATATTTTACTTTTCTCAAGCCCAAAGTTGAGGATTATGTGATCATTCAATAAGGATATATGTCACTCAAATCAAATTTTGGTTAATCACCATTTCACCCATTATGATTATTAAGGGCTTGGTAGTGACCTAGGCTCGATTTCTAAACTCAATTGATTGGATTTAGAAGATAACATGATTGGTGATTAATATCTTTAAACACTATAATCCTACCCTTAATTTTGGTCACCACAATCTTTAAATGACCTAATTCTAAACTCAATTGATTGGATTTAGAAGATAACATGATTGGTGATTAATATCTTTAAACACTATAATCCTAACCTTAATTGCAGGCACCATAATCTTAAATGACTTAAACTTACCTTAGGGGCACCCACACATATATATATATATATATATATATTTGTGTGTGTGTGTGTGTGTGAATTAAATGTCCTTCCGAAGTGGGTGACGGGAATTTGATTCCGGCAGCCGCAGCTTCCAATTGGCAACTCCTCAACCAAAATAGTGCCGCTAGTGTGTTTTAATGTTTTGAAAGTCTAGTTTGTGTTAGAAATTTTCTCATCTGAGACTATTTGCATTGAGAATGTATTCAAAAGTGTTTGTAATCGTTTGTGAATTAATATAAGTGTTTTGTCTGTGTGAAATTTTGTGTTATTTAGTGTTGAAACAAAGTAGCCAAGATTGGTGAAACTTGAGTGAGAGAAGAGATAAGAGGAAGAAAATAGTATATACAGTGTTTTGAGACCATTGTGGGTTGGTTGACTTAGGCTAGGAGTGCATTTCACTTACATAGAAAAAAATAAAATTTGTGCACTGGGGCCTAAGCGCCAAAACCCGCGCTTAAGCATTGTCTAAACAGATAGACTGGCATCTAAGCACTGAACCCTTCAAGCTTATGTGTCGGTTTGCAAACAATTTTAAGTGAATATTTGGTCCAAAAAACTCCATTTTTTCGCTCGCCATTTTCTTAGGTTTTTAGCAATTTCTAGGTAAGGGCATCACCTATTTTGAAGATTTCTTGGTGGATTCAAGTTGAAATTGTTAGATTTGATCTTCTTGAGGTAAGAGATTCACTTATATGGAAAATTTTTTATTTTCACCTAGTATTTTGAGAACATTCATGAGCTATCCGAAAATCACTATTCATGGTGAAAATTTTGGAAAAATTGAAGGAAAATGCATATATTTGTTAGTTTAAGCTTTTAGAAGTTGAGTTTAGTGATTTAGAATTGATTGTGGAATTTATGTTAAATTTTATACAAAATTTAGAAAATGGCGCCGAGAATGAAAAGAAGCAAGGGGAAAGCTTCGTTTGATTTGAGTAAATTTGTTAGTTCAAGAGTTCATGATAGGTATAGTGATGCACTGCATACAATAAAACTAATTCCTAAGCGATGTTTTAAAAGTCCAGAACCGGGAGGAGCTGTAGAAGAGTTGATTGTTAGTCACCGGTGGGAGCGGTTCTGCTATTTTTCTGTTGTCGCCATGATTTCTGTTGTACGAGAAATCTATGCTAATCTCTCTAAGGCTGATGAAGAAAGAGTCATACTGAGGGGGAAAATAGTATTATTTTCTCCTAAGGTAATTAATCAGTTTTATTATTTTCCTCCTAGTACTTTGTGATTTTATGAAAATTATAGTCCTACTGAGGAGGAGCTAGACGAGATTATATCATCTTTAACTACTGATAGAGGATTATGGAAGATTACAAATGAAATAAGAGAAAATTTTTTTGTCTCAAAGTTGGATGCTAATGGAAAAGCCTGGAGAAAATAGTATATACAGTGTTTTGAGACCATTGTGAATAAGTCTTTGAACTCATCTGCTACCTACAAATCATTTGAGTGAAGTGACTAGAGAGCAACTTTGAACAATTGTATTCAATAGTCCAAGCCTATTGATATTGGAGGATTGATTTATGGAGCTATTACCAGTTCTTTCATTGTTACTACTACTGCAGGTTTGGGATTTGCATCCTTGATCTTTTTTGTTAAGTGAGTTGGCTGATGTTAGATTTGACAGCTGGGAAGAGATCTTATAGCCATTGAAGCCTATTACCAGTGTGAATGTGAAGACTTATTCACATCATTCTATTTTCGATTGGAAGGCTGGATTCTCCAGTAGTTCTGCTGCATGTACTTCACGAGTCTCTACTTCACATGCTTCTACATCACGGGGTTAGACTTCTGGTTTTGATACTCAGTCACAGCTTATGGAAAGATGTTAATTATACCAATAAAAAAAATGGAGAACTTAGAGCATTTTTCAGAGCATATGGATGGGTATATGAGAAGAAGAAGTGATTATGAGGAGGAATACAGCACAGCTATGGAGAATCTCAGTAGAGGTAATCAAGATGTAGTATTTCCCCACTAGCCTAGATATCCATATATGAGCCTACATCTGCTTGGCATAGTGATGATAGTGATGAGGAAGATGATGCTTAGTTGGATTTGTAGTTCTGTTTTATGTTTTATGTTGTTTTCGGTTTATGTGTTACTATGAATTATGAATGGTGCCAAATCAATTCAAAGTCACCTAAGAAAACTCTCTATAAAAATCAGGAAATATTATCTTCAATGAGGTCAAAAGGATAGGACTTTTCAACGAGATTGGACCAAGACAAGGTCAAAATGATAGGACTTTTCAACGAGATTGGACCAAGACGTGTGAAAGGGGAATGGCTCAAATTTGGAACACTTTGTTTTTGGAATCCAAGGGAGGAAAAACTAGGGGATGTCATAGATCCTGAGGAGAACCTCGATGACTTCCCAAGCTATCCTAATGTTTAGCTTCAGTTTTGAGGAGAAATTATTTAAATGTTTCATCCTGCCAATTTTATTATTTAGGGCTTACACTTATGTGAAACAATCACACAAACAGCCTGGAAGATGTGAGGATTTAGGTCGTGACGAATGACAACCTCAGAATCCTAAGATGAGTTAGGGCTTAGATTATATAGCAGAGCTATACAAAGGCCTAAAGAAAAGGTTCAAAATTTATGTTGCATAAGCAAACAACCTCGAAATCCTATGGTTTGTTGTTTAATTCTAAGAAAAGATATGTTGTTGAAGATCCTCTTGTCGTTGAAGATGGTTGTGTTGCCCACAATGCTAGCTCCAAGCTCCTCGTCGTGACGAGTTTAAGTTTTCTAATGTCTCAGGTTATAATGTCAAATCAGATGTCCCTATGAATATGGTTCTTTAAATATTATGGGGCATATTAAAGTTAATTAGAGCGACATCGGTTAGGATCCTACGGTTCCCTCGTTCTGGTATCACTATTTCTATCGGATTCACATCTGATAGAGATGTATTAATTTAGTTACAATTGTTGTTTTGTGATGTTTGTGATTACATTTTGAGTTGTCTTATATTTTAAATGTTGTGGCGGTGAATTTTATCTTGGTTGATTTTTGTTTTGGTTTTGGTTTTGCAGCTATCCTAACAATTTGGTTTTCATGCAGGGTGACATCATTGTTTAACATGCAAACTCAAGATAAGAAGTACAGAAAGGTAAATGAATTAATTTGAAAGTGTACCTATCGATTCTTCTATTTCAACTGCCTGAAAGGTCAGTACTTGCAAGACATGTATATAATTTTGCAAGGAATTTAAATTGCAAGAGTAGATGAAGGTTTAGCTACCAAACCCCAAGTTATGATTTTATTGAATCTTAGAAGATCCTAGTGGATGATTTTAGAACTAAAATATGAAAAGTCCATTTTTCCCTTCATAATGTCCAATAGATTTCAAAGTTCTCGAGGCATGCCCCGGGTTCATTTTGAATATCTCTTGAAATATTCCAAGTTCATTTTTGGACTTATCATATCGTTCCATTGATCATCCGAGGTTGAAGTGTGACTACCTCGTTGCTCAGTGAAACATAATAATTTAATTATCTTAAGGATAGGATACCTAGTTGATCAATTGATGTTTCATTTAGACATTATGTGAGTGGGTGCCCCTAAGGCAAGTTTAGGTCATTTAAAAGTTGTGGTGCCCACAATTAAGGTCAAGCTTGTAGTATTTAAAGATATTAATCACCAATCATATTATCTTCTAAATAAATCAATTGAGTTTAGACAACGAGCCTAGGTCACTACTAAGCCCTTAACAATCATGATAGGTGAGATGATGATTATCAAAATTTTTGATTCAAGTGATATATATTCAAGTGATATGTATTCTTATCAAATAGTCAAATCATCCTTAGCTTTGGGCCTAAGAAAAGTAAATTATCATTTTCTAACTTAAACCCCATCACTTAAGAATCGTCTAATCTTAATTGATTTCTAAGGCATGAAGATGAGGAGGATTATGGTTTTGAAATTATGGTTTTGATGATGTTGTGCAAGGGTGGTGAGTGAGTTTCTATCATTTAACACAGTTGTATTTCAATCATCCAAACATATTTATTAAAACCATAAATACTCATTTTCTCTTCGACTCATTTTCTCTTCGTTAATCCTAAATTTTGATTAAGGCACCATAGTCTAAAAAGACTATTTTGTCCTTGGGGCACTTCACCTTATAACTCATTAAACATAACCCAAATGATTTTGACGGTTTAGAATGACACATTCATGAAGTAATTATAACAGTTAAAGGAGAATATGTGGACTTCTTAATAATTTAATTTAAATATTTATCTAAGCTTAGAAAATAGGATTCTTTAGAAGTTGATTTATTTGACTTTCCAAAATAAAGTTTTTTTTCATTATTTATGAGAAAATTATTAGAGGTTTCCCTAGGTCAGAGAAATACTTAGACAAAATTTCATGAATTTTTTGAATTAAATTATTATAATTATTTTAATGGGAGAATAAGGAAAATCCACTTTTAAGCCTTTTAAAATTTTTTTAACTTAGGAAAATTAGGAAAAATATTTTAATGTGTCCCAAATGATCAGGGGACAATTAGGCATGTTGTGAAATGTTTTGACATTTTTGGGATTTTTAATTATTTTTAATCATTTTAAAATCCAAAATAAGGCTAATAAATTAAGTATTTTTAAAAAATTAGTTTTTATTTTTCTTAAGTGCCTCTGATTACAAGAAACTCAGAAAACCACTTTTCATATATTTATTTATTTATTTATTTATTTTCTTGTACCAAAAAATAAGGTTCCTTTGAAAATCAACTTTAATACTTGAACTTAATCAAATAATTTTCAAATTTTTACAGTGGGTAAACATGATTTTTATAAACAATGTGGGATTGACTTTGTCATTTTTTGATAAGCATATAATTTACAAAAATTAACACAATATATTTACATTTAATTAAATATAGAAATTTACAAGATAATTCAAGATATCATGATATTTATCCTAGACTATCATGATATTTTTCCTACACTTCTCTAATCATAGGAAACTTACTAAAATTATTCCCATAATTTTTGAAATGGCATTTTGATTTATATAATTAAAATAGCCAAAATGGTCTTTTTAGCTTGAAAATTAGGGCTAGAAGCATAGAGATGCCCTCTGACCTTAGAAAAATTAGAGAGCATCTCCTCTGTGATGAGGAATAAGCTTAAAAATTTCAAGCCATGGTGAATAATGTTTGATCATATTGAATTAAAATAATTGAGAGGGTATTTAATTCATTAAAAATCAGGGAATAAGAAACTAATTTTTATTTTTTTTTTCACATTATTCTCCTCTATTCACTAAGTAAGAGAGTATTTTTTTATGATTTTTCTAGAGAAAGATATGGATTTTTGAAGTTTAGGCATTTAAAATAATTCAGAAAATCCATATTTTTTTACTTATCCTACGCAACTCAACCTATGGTGGCTCCAAACTCACACGCGGCACTCCGCTATTCGATGTTTCCATCCGCCTCAGCTGCCACACAGCCCGCGGTTCATGCACCAAGAGTTGGTCCGGCTTAATCTCCTCCGTTGATGAAATAAAAGTGCAATCGTATGGCTCTCCGTTATCGTCCCCAAGTGACCTAACCCGTAAGTCGTTCACACTAAAACCTTAAGATCTTGGTCTAGACTCAACCAAATCACATGGGGTTTGTTTCTAAACTTTCATCTACTTTAGACAAACCTATCCATACGGTATATGTGGTATGAAATATAGTAAATACGTATAATGAATCAAAATAAGCTTGGATTAAGGTTGGGATTAAATACCTTTGTTTGAGAGGGGAGGCCTCAATCAGATGGTTGTGGTAGCTTCGATTGGACCCAACAAACCTCCGGATGAAATCTTAAGCCCTAGTGAATTGTCTAGATATGATTTCAACCAAGGTGAATTTCAGGTGTTGGTCTAGAGCTATGCCAGGGGCTAATTCAGAGGAGGATTTTGTGGGGAATCAGCCTCTTTCACTGTAGGGATAGTGTGTGCATAATTAATTGAAGTTTGGTGCATTGTGGTGGATTGGAGAGATCTGTCTTGGTTTTAGGGCAAATTTCAGCGGAGAAATTGGCTCTAAGGGGTGGTTATCAGTGGTTGAGAGCAAGGGGATTGCACTTGGGATGGTTTGGAGAAGTTTTGGTGAGAATTTGGCAAAGTTTCCTTGAGGTTCCGAGAACTCTCTTATTTTTCCATGAAGAGCTCCATTTAAAGTCATGGCTGCCTAGTGGAGCTTAGGGCTGGGAGTTGGGTGCTAAAGCATGCTGAGGTGGAGGGAAGAAAAGCTCTCATGGCCAATGGGACTTAGCTAGCTCAGGGAAGTTTTTGGCCATTTAGGTCTCCCTTGGGCTGGCTGTTTCCGGTGGCTGAAGTGATGGCTAGCCAGAGTATGGTCATTTCTTGGCTCAAGGAGGCCAGAGGGTGCTTAATGATGGTTAACTCCTAAGGGTAAGTGATGATGGCCAATATAGGCCAGAGGGTGCTTAATGATGGTTAACTCCTAAAGGTAAGTGATTTTGAGTTTAGGTCAAACATGGGGTGAAATCCCTTAAATGAAGGGACCATTGGTCCATAACTCATCTTAGCTGGTTTAAATTGTTTTAGCCTGGTCCATAGGGTGTTTTTGGTGGTCGTGGTGTCATTAATTTGGTGGCTAAGTCAATGGTGGTGCATGGGTTCAATTTGGGTCAAAATGGCTAGAAGTTGGGTTTGGGTTAGGTTATCCATGACATTGAGCTCAATTTATTGATAAATATTGTGTAGATAATTGTCATAAGAGGTTTGTAAAAGATTTGGAGTGATTTTAAGTTGAGTTGGAGGTTCAATTCGGAGGATTTTGGACATTTGGCCAATTTATGGGTGTTGGGTTAGACTTGAGTCTAGGTAGGACTAAGGTTGGGCAAAGTCCAAATTGATGGTTTAAAATGATCTATAAGAATATAATGAAGAGTTATCAACATTAATTGGGCGCCAATTTCGGGGTTAGGGCATTCAATTTGGTGGAATTTGAGGGGGTTAGGGCATTCAATTTGGTGGCATTCAATTTGGTGGAATTTGAGGATATAGCCAATTTGGGGCAAATTTGGGGATTTTGGACTTAGGTTAAAATTAAGTGAAATTGAGACTTCACCAAGGCCAATTAAGGGTCTAATTTGATGTGTAGGATTGTTATGAAGATTTAAGGATTTTAATTGGGCAAATTGAGTAGGTTATGGGGTTCAATTTGGTGAGATCAAGTCATAGGGTCAAAATTGGGGGTTTTGATTTTGATCAAAATTGAGCTCAAAGCATGGGTCAATTAGGCTTGTATTTGGTTTGGATTGATTATATGAAAGATTAATTTGAGTTTAGGATTGAAATTTAGGGGAATTGGGGCCAAATTGATGGACATTTGAAGTGAATTGGGTAAATTGGGCCTTTACAGGCAATTTGGGAGTTTTGGTCAAAATGGTCAAATTGGTCTTGGGTTCAATTGAAGGATCCAAATTTGTTTTGGAGACATTTGAAGTGATTTTGGATGTTTTGGGAAATTTTGGGGTGCCAAGGGTATTTTTATAATTTTGGCAAATTTGAGGGTATTTTGGTAATTTTGAAATTTTTTGATGGATTTGGGTATTTTAAAATTGTTTGAAATGATTTTTGAATAATTTTGAGTATTTTGGATGAAATTGGGAATTTTGGCCAAATTTAGGGTTTCAAGCGTATTTAGGTAATTTTGGTGGATTTAGGGGCAAATGCCCAAGTTGGATTTTTTGGTAGAATTGGGGTGTCAACCACCTTATATGAGATATAGAGCAATGAAATCCCCATTTGGGCTCTCTATGCACTGTTCTTAGCTAAATGCTAAGCCTAGGGCTAGTGGGTCTAGGGGACCAACTACATGAGTCTCCCAAAAGATCAAGGGATCAAAGTCAACAATTCTGGGTTTTAGGGTTATAAGTGGATATAAGTGATAGTGAGTGCAAGTGAGTGAACTAGCTCCGCTCCAGACCAACACCTAATATGGGGACTCTTCTTGAGATCCTCCATACTAACCCCACCTACTAAGTGCTAGAGGTTAGGACCAATATGTGAAACTTCAAGTTGAGCAAAGAAGAGTTTAGAGTTTCTAATGGTGAGGGTTCTTTTTCAAGTTAATGCTTATGTGAATCTCTTTAGTAGAAGGGTTGGTGTTGTCCTTAAGTAGTTTCATGGTAGGAGACTTGGGGTCAACCATCTCAACAGGTGTTTCAAAAGTTAAGTGTGATCTCTTAAGACATCTAAATGTGTGATCGTTAAAAGAGGTGAGTTTAGCATCAACTCTCCTGAACATAAGAAGGACAAACTAAAATTAGGAAGCTAACAAGCACACTAGCCTACACTAGTCAGTCAACATGCTAACAATAAAGTGTGACACCATATGTTAAACTAAGCAACAGAAAGAGAAGATAAATTATCATCAAAATATTTTTGGCTTCTCGAATTTTTTACTATATTTTTTTCATTTTTTTTTTCAGCACCTACAATGAGGCACAACAACAATATAGATGTGATAATGATAATAATAAAAAAACCAAAAATAATAAAATAAAAGGGCCAAACATAGATATTAAGTTTTTTAACTAAAGTTTTCCAAACAGCAGAAACAATTGTAAATGCATTTCCCCCACAACGATGTCAAAAACTTGGCACGCCAAAACTTGATGGGATGTAAGTTGGTAGTTCAATGCAAGTGCACGTGTCAAGTAGTAATATAGTTCAAGAGTATCGTATAACGATCCTAAAGGAAAAGTGTAATATTTGTCTCCATAAAAAAATCTCCAGTTTACTAATTTAGTTAACCTACCACATCATTTATGAAAAAAAGTTTTTTAAATCCTAAGATCTTAACAAAGCAGAATACTTAGCGATTGAAAGAAAAGAAAAAAACAAGGTTAGTTTATGCGTTCCTTCAAGTTAGATGAGACACGTGCCTTTGTAATTTTAGGATTGTGACGATAGTGTTTTTTTCTAAATGTTTGCCAACGTGATTATTGTCAATCAGGGGCATAGTACTCTTTCTGTTTATGTTTAGGTCAAAAGAAGCCTAGATTCTATAAGGTTGAGGCTTTCTCAGTCCCCATGGCATTTAACATGACTTTTCTGATCCCTTGAGATGATTGTAGAACTCCATCAAAAAATGTCACCTTTCATTTCCACTACACAACAATTAAAGGTCGTAATTTCACGAAACATTTTAACTTCCTATTTTGTCAAACTAGGAGTAAATTAAGTTCAAAGGTTAACCAACAACACAGGCCATGAAATCATAAGAAAATGATTAAAGAAAAATTCATGATAAAGCCACTATTCCTTAGATCACAGAGACACGAAGAAAGTTTTAGTTGCTCATTACAGAGAAAACAAAAGTGCAAAATGCCATATGAAAATCCATTGATAGTAACATAAATATGAAAAACATACAAAAAATTGTTTCCTCTGCAAAGTCAATACATTTCCATCTTATAGAATCTCTCTCATAACTCACAAAGTAAAGAAAACTCTCCTTTAAAGTTTTCCACCCAAAGAGGAAGACAATCCTCAAGAGTTCCCTCAAAGGCTCTCCCAAACTCATTTCTTTCAGCCTCCAAACATTCTTTAATACAAAAACCCCACTAAGAAGTTCTAAGATTTGATTTTATGGCAGGAATAACAATTTTGGCCATCAAATTTTCTTCCTAAAGTTTATCTAGCTCGTCAACGTGGTCACAACCATTTTCGGCGTGGTCACGCTACTTTGGGGCACTTTTTTGCTTGATTTTTTTGTTCCAACTTGTTTGCATTCAATTCCCTACATCTTGCAAAATATGAACAAAAATTGTTTATTAAGAATAAAATTGTGATAAATAAATAAAATTAAAATGTAAAATGCAGGGAGAATAGCAGGTAAAATCACGTAAAATTGACGCATGTCATATACCAAAGTTGTTCAACACTATCATTGGAGGAAAGCAATGTCAGAAGAATTTCAAGCCTTAAAATCTCAATGAACTTGGGTCATAGTCCCTCCTACCTCCAACCAGAACATCTTAGGTTGTAAATAAACATATATGAAAAAGTGTCACGAAGATGGATTTGTTGGTTGTTACAAAGCTCGGTTAGTTTCCCAACGTCTTAAGTAAAATCATGGCATTAATTATATTGAGTCGTTTAGTCCAGTGTCCAAAAGGGCTAATATTTTTGTTTTCCATACTATAATGATCACCTATGATTAGCCTATTCATTAGTTGGGTGTCTCAAATGTGTTCATGGCCACTTAACTGACACTGCATATATGGCGTAACTTATGGGCTTTACTAATACTACAAACCCCCATTATGTTTGTAAACTCAAGAAAGCCATATACAATCTAAAATAAGCACCCTCATAGTTGTTCACAACTCTCACTGGATTTCTGAAAGATCTAAAATTCAGCCCAAGTACCACTGATAACTCCTAAATTTTTTATCCTAAGCATGATGCTCAAATCAATATCTTCATGTATGTTGATGTCATATTTCTTATCGGGACTAATTTTAAATCCATCTATACTATTCTCTAAAACCTTCAACAATAATTTAAGATGAAAAACTTGGGTTCTATCTCTAAATTTGTGGTTATTACTGCAATTTCAATAAACTATGGTCTTCATCTTAATCAAGCAACTTATGCAAATAAAATACTTCAAATGTTTGCTATGACTAATGCCAAATCTATTGAAAACCCATCTACTTCTCGTTAAATAATCCTAGATTTTCCTCCCACACCCTATCATGATCCCTCCTTTCTGAAGCATGTTGGATTTTTCCAATATCTCAGCATTACAAAACTTGACTTATATGTTGGTGATCAAGTCAGTCAAATGATGCACCAACCTACGCAAATCAAATTTTAGCATTTGAAAAGCATATTTAGATACATTCATGTCACTCAAAGCCATGAATTACCCATTTTCAAAAGCAATCATAGATTAAACTCTAATTGGTTTAGAGATCCCTCCTATCACAAATCAACAACATGATACTATATCTTTCTTAGCTCCAATCTTATCTCATGGTCCATTAAAAAGCAACAAACCATAGCTTGTTTGTCTACTGAAGCCATATATAGCTCTTATTGCAGTTGGCACTCACATTATTTGGTTACGTCATCTTCTCTAAGATTTTAGTACCAAACTCTCAGCCATCGATTATGTATTGCGACAATATCTCTGCAATCGCTATTGCCAATAACCCTGCATCTTATGCTAGGACCAAACACACTAAAATCAACTGTCATTATATTAGAGAATGTGTTTAGAACAATCAAATTACAGTTAATCATATTATCACCATAGATCAAATGGCTGACATCATTACTAAACCTCTCTCATACAGCAAATTCAAGGATCTTAGCTCCAAACTAACAATTTATAATACAAATAGTTCAGTTTCAGGGAAATCGTTAGTATTTTGAGATTGTAAACAACGATCTCCCAAATTAGATTCTTATATTTATTGACTATTTAATCGAGTGTTACTTATTCTTGAGTTCAAGACTTGTATAAATAGGCTTTTAATATAGTCTATGTGAAATAACAAAAAAATAATTTTATTTTTTTTCTTCCTACTCTACTCTGTCTTCTTCTGTTCTCTCATACTCTTTTATTTCCCGTTGTTGCTTCATATGGAAGGATTAAATATCCTTTCTAAATTAACTTGGATTTTGAGCTATTTAGGGCAGCTGCAGCTTAGCAGCCCCGAAATATCCTTTCTAAATTAACTTGGATTTTGAGCTAATTTAGGGTCTATTTAGGGCAGCTGCAGCTTAGCAGCCCCGTTCCCGCTCGGAAGCTGGTTGGTTGTTTGTTTCAGCTGCTTGAAAACAGTTGTGTGGCAGTTATTTTTGGACAAATGATCATTATGCCCATGTTTAATAATGTTGCTTATAACAAAATTGTCATAGTCTTATATTTGATACTTCAAAAGCAGAAAATCACTTCATAACATTACACAAATTCAGATACACACCTCACATAACAGTGAGAAACAAGAGTACAAAAAAAGACAAACTATTAAAGTTTTATCCTGAACTAATCCAAACTTCTGGCTACATGAACTAAAAAGAAATCCAGAGTAGTTACATGATATTCATGTAAGATGTATGAATTTGAATCTCTGATCACATTTTTTTATCTCATTTGCAAAAATAAAATAAAGTAAATAAGAATTGCTAAAAAAAGAAGCTAGCATTCCATTATAATAAGCGCATATCTATTGATCTCTCCTTTTCTAAAAAAAAATAAAATCATCTTCAATTCTCAAGAAATACTAGTATTGTAAGATAAATAAGTAAGATATCATCCATTAATTCATTTATTCTGAATGGAGCTTTTATTCACATCAATAAACAACATTGGGATAAGTTTGCTAATAGAGCACTCAAATGTATTTTAAGTATATTTCTCAATTCCAAGCAAATGGAAAAAAGAATGAAGGAAGAGAGAGCCTTACTTTCAAATGATTAGAGAATAGGGGAAGAAGAGTGGAGGTTTCGAGCTGAAGAGGAAGCCGAGTGAGGGAGTCGGGGTCGAACAAAAAAGGAGCTTTCGTCAGAGCAACGAGGGTGTCGGGATCGAAAAGAGGGGGACTAGGGCAGAATAGCGCAGCTTGGCTTGATCTGTAAAAAGCCAACCCTTAAACGCAGGTCACGGGCCTCTTTCCGCAATCGGCGTTTAACCAAAAAAATGGGGTGTCGCTGCCCCGACGCACTCCCAAATAGTTGAACCTCTCGACCGCTCCTCGCATCATGCTATCGATGCCCTCCCAAACGGACCCTTAATATCAAAGGAGTTGTCTTGGTGATATTTATGTATTTTTAGTTTATATATATATATACATATATATATATATATATAT
>NW_018165222.1:122771-178797 GCF_001263595.1 Phalaenopsis equestris
ATATATAATATTATTTAAACTTTGGAGGAGGTCACCTGCTCAAACTCATTTGACAACATTTTAAATTAAAAATAAATTAATGTTGAGATAATTAAAGTTGATAATAATTTTGTATTTTCGGGGAAAATGACGGACAAGTGAGCTTTACTTACAAAGTCAACGGATCTAACAGATGGGATTGCTAGTCAGTTCGATGTTGACGGTCACAATCTCTCGCCGTCACATCAGACAGAGAATAATCCTTTTTAACTGAAACAACAGGCGGGATGCGGATATATATATATATATATATATATATACATGCATACATACTAACTAGAATAAATGTAATAAAATTGAAGAAATTGTATTAGTTATCCTACGAGTTATCGGAAACAAACAATGAGAATTGAAAATATTTTTGGGTTAAAGATGTATGATCTCATCAATAGCCTCCACTACCATTCGCAACTAGGGGTATGGGGAAGGTGCTGGAGCCATGTACTATTGTAATAGACTCCATTGTCACAAAAAATGCACTCATTACTTCAAAAAGTATTCAAAAGTTTACAACTTATTTGTCATTTGTATCTCTTTAGGTAATGATTCAATTTTAAGCCGATATGGGATCGGTTCAAAATCGGCTAGAAAAAAATTCGATTTATTTAAAATTTTGGCTCATAGCTTGACTCATTCGACCCGAGACAAAATTCGAATTAATTTTCGAGCAATTAACAATCTTCGAGGTAGGTTCACTAAATTCACAACCCTAACATCACTACAGCTTTTAATGTTCGATTTTGAGCTTACACCAGCTCGACATAACACACTTGAAATCAGCTCTAAAAGAAATTTGATCCAAAATTTTGGCTCGTAAGTCAGCTTTTTTATTTTGATCTGATCCTCCTGATTCAAGCCAAATTTTGAAACAATTTTCAAGCTATTAGAGATCTTTGAGCTAACTTCACAACCTTACTTCTTTTAGAACATTTTTTTTTCATCATTTGTCTTAAAATATTTTTTGTTCAATTTAGTTGATAAGTAGAGAACTCTCTTGGAATTGCTCTACCTAATAATAATAATAGACAATAAAAAAAATACTTTATCCCCATTTTAAAGCAACCAGACCTTCTATTGCTTGAATACTTGTGGAAAGGGATATTACTTTACATGATGTTACTGAAATTTGGCTGGACACAACTCATAATGGATATTGACAACAAATCGTCGTCGAACATAGACCTTCATATTGTACCCATTGTAAGATGTTTGGGTATACCCTCGATAAATGCCACAAGTTCTATCCTAATTGAAATTTAAGGTTCAAGTGAAAAAGGATGGGGCTAATCCCACTGCTCTGGGCATTTTAATTCCACTTGGAGAGGATTCTACCAGCAGAAGGTGTTTGTTGCCCCTATGGACCCCCCTGACACTACTTTTTTATTACTACAATTGATGTGATGTTGGCACCTTCAAACTTCATAGAAAACAATATTGAATGACTATTAACTACAAAAAAAAGTGTTCAGACTGATAATTAGGAGAACCTCACAGATCCCCATCTTCAGGAAGTATCCGGTGTAGAGGCAACTCATTCTTCACATATACTAGAACTTACGGTTGATATTTCTTCTGCTACAGCTCTACCACCTCATCAGACTAATTCTTCGGAAGAGAAATGGCAGGTTTGCACTTTTAGGAGGAAGAATGATGGAGATCTACTTGAGCTCAAGAATCTTATGGATGATACTTTGGTTACTTTGGGTAATGGTACGTATCTTACCAATTTGTTAGCTGGACCCCTTCCGAGAACTAGAGGCAGGGGCAGGACTGACCCTCACTTTTTCCGTGCCCTGGTGGTTTTGGGTTTTTTTTATTTTTATATGTACCCTTTTTGACATTTTTGTGTGTTGTATCGTGTAAGTTGGGTGCCTATTTTTTGGGCTCATTCATACAATTTATCTGTATCTTTTTCTTTAATTTATTAGCTATTGGGCTTTTTTCATATATATATATATATATATATATATATATATATGTGTTGTGTACTCGGATCAGTTGGTTGGGCATCTGCTTGTCAGTTGTAAGTCTCATATATATATATACATACATACATGCACCTATAAATTCATACATACATACACAGGTTTAAAGTCTTTTTTAACACAAATTCGGTTGGCTCTTTGATAGGCACAATGTGCAAGACCCCTGGGGTCCCAAATTTGAGGCTCACCTTGGAAAGCAAATGGGTGGATGACAAACAAACTTTACAATCCAACTTAGTGTGTGCATGCGCGTGCGCGCCGCGTACCCCGACTTGTTGGTTGACATCTGTGAGTCAGTTGTAAGTCCCCTGAAGTCGGGGGTTCAAATCCACCTCTGGTGATTGATGCTTTAAAGAGGCTGGTACTCGAATGGCTAGGCACATAAGAAGTGGTTGGAGGATCTTTTAATAAGCTTTAGGCATTTCTTTAATATGTATATATTTTTTTTATATTAAGGCAAACCAATGGAATATTAAGTAGAAGGCAAAAAGTACAAAGGGTTTTACTGGCCAACTGTAATAAAAGAAGGTCCATTAAATTCCCCCTCAAAAGAAAATTGAAAGAATTATCAAAGAAGTTCTATACCTTGCAACCAAAAAATGTGGCTTGTTTTGTCAAGTAGTAAGCAGGTTCGTTAGTTTATCTAAATGTATGAGACCATCTGAAGTTGAAGAGAGGGGGAGATGTTCAATATTCTTCTAGAGATTTAGACTTTGTCAAAGGGAGACAGATTTTTCAATACAATACTGATAGATAATAAGAGAATCCACTTCAATCTATAGGATACAATACTTCAGCTTCTTTGCAATGATTAGACAAAACAGGATAACAACCATCTCAGACAAGGTTGCATCAACCTGTGCATAAGGAGAAGAGAAGCAGCAGATGCAGGTTCGTTTGTGGTTCCTAAGCACTACCCCAGTTCCAGCTAATTAATGCTTAAAGCACCCATCCACATTTGCTTTTATAAAAAGAGAATTAGGAGGTTTCCAAGCAATGAGTTTGGACAAAAATTTTTTATTTTAGTTCTTAAAGGAATGTAAATCACCATGGTTGATCAAGGCAGTGGCTTCAGAGAAAAACAATTTGATATTTAATATAACCTAGTTTGTGGTTTGCGAACAACCCAAATGCTTCCTTTGATTTCTCTCAGTCCAGATGAACTAGCATCAAATATAAGGTATAACATACCTAATTTGTTTTTGTGAGTAATCAGTGCACCAATTAAGCAAGCATTGTTCCACTGTGACATAAGAGTTGTTGGGCAAAAGATATTGCACTGTCAGCAAGAGCATCCTGAATTTTATATGAGAAGCAATAAGAAAAGAAAAGGTGAGTGAAGGTTTCTTCATCCTGGCCACACATTAACCAAATGTATGGTAGTTTAAGCCCTTTCAATTTGAAAATATCATTCACAGGGAGTAATGCATGAGTCTTCAGCTAAAGACTGGTTTAAGAAATTTGCTCGAAATATTCTTAGTTTTGTCATCAACTTGATAGTAATATATATGTTGTCCAATGTCCTTTGAAATGGAGCATTTTTTATTCATTTTTGTTCTTAACTTATATTTTTTTTTCGTTGAGTAGGGATACTCAGAATGAGATTTATCAAATCCATAGGCAACACCTCCAAAAGCTTAGACTGATTCCAATTACCATTTGACAGAAAATTGCAAACTTTCAAATTCTCATCACATACACCAATGCAATGGTCCTTTGGATGCCCCAACAGAGACCAATCAAGCAACCAAAAATTCATATTACCAACCCCCACATCCAGTACAATCATCTCTTCAGCTTTTTGTCTAACTTTGAGTAGTTATTTCCAAAGTAACCAGTCAATAAGTTTAGGAGAAATTGCATGTGGTTTAGAGGTATCTTTGATGCATAAAGTTGGCCCAAAAATAGTTATTGGCTATGAGCTTAATCCACACCTTGCAAAAGTTAAATCTCCATACATTGTTTAAGAGATTTGAAACCCAAACCAGCAGCATTGTTTGGCTTTCATAGTTTTTCCCAAGCTGAATAGTGTCTCCCATTGTTGTGACCAGCCCATAGGCATTTATTGAAAGTCTTCTCAGTTTTTGTTTGCATATTTTTAGTTAACTTTGGCACCTAAGGTGCATACATAGGAAGTGAGACTAAGATGTTGTGAGGAAGAGTGATCCTTCCACCAAAAGAGAGGTAGGAGTTGTGCCATCTGGAAATTCTCGGATTGCTGCTACGGAAACAATCATTAAAAAGTTGAATTCTTCTCTTATTGCTACAGAGTTTAATCCCAAGGTATGTGATAGAAAGTGAGCTAATTTTAACACCAATATAGTTAGACAGCCATTCCTTGTTTTTTGTAGTGATACCCTTGCTCAATAACCAATCACATTTGCTACTGTTAATCTGCATACCGGAAGCATCTTCAAAGTGGGAGAGGATCCTGAAGATATTTTTAATGTTCCACTTATTGCAAAATCTACTGAAATTGTTAGCATAAGCCAAATTGGAGACTTAATTACTACCCTTAGATTTGAATTTACCATCAACATGATTACTGAAATAGTTCTTGAGAAGTCCTGCAAATAATCCATAGCTATGATGAAAAGTGCAGGGGAGAGGAGGTCACCATGTTTGAGGCCCCTACAAGCTTTAAAGTGACCATGTTGAGAAACATTTATGAGCACAAAATAATAACTTTGATCAAGAAAATTCTTGACCAGCAAACAGAAGTCGGCAGGAAGACCACTATGTTCAAGCACTTGTAGAATGAAACTCCACTTAATGGTGACATATGCTTCCCTGAGATCAATTTTAAAAATCCCATTTACACCTTTGCATTTTAATTGCAAACGAATGACAAACTCTTGATCGGTCAGTATATTTTCAGTGATTTGTCTTTCAGGTATGAAGGTTGTTTGTTGTGGGCTGATAATTCCATCATGGAAAGGCTTTATTTAGTCTGCAAACCAAAATCTTACTTATGATTTTTGAAACCACAGAGGTGAGACTAATTGGTCAGAAATCCACCCATTTATAATTAAACTTTTTTTTGGGATAAGCGCAAGTGAAGAACTTTTGAAGAATTATGAGGAAGAAAACCTAAAAAAAAATTTTGAATAGCTTCAGTGTGATTCCCTTAATGATTTGGCAAGCGTTAATATAAAACAAGGAGGTGAAACCATTAGGTACAACCACCTTATTCTTGCAATGGAGTTTAGGGTTGTCTAAATTTCATCTTCATCACGTTGACTAGAAAGAGTATATAGGTTTGAGACAGCAGAAGCTAGGGGAAACAATTTTGAATCTCAAACAATTCTTCTATGCCACTTGGTTGAAATAGCTTCTGAAAATAATACAGTGCAATATTGATGATTTTTTATGTATGTGGCCACACCACATCTTCATTTTTTTTGTTTTAGTATGGCATTATTTTGTTTTCTGTGTTTGATGCAGACATGGAAAAATTTGGTGTTCCTGTCCCCCTCAACAAAGCTGAGAAAGTTAGATTTTTGTTTGAGGAAGTCTATTTCCAGTTGGATGGCACCTTTGAGATTGGAATGAGCAGTTAACAAATTACTTTCACTAGCGAGTCCCCTATCAAAATCAGCTTCAAGACTGGCCACCTGTTCTTCAACCTGCCCAACCTTCAGGGCAACAAACTCTTCATCAATTTTAAATATATCGCCAAGCACCTCCCATTTTCAATCCTTCGGTGCAACAAACATATTTTTGTGCATAAGCCAAAGCGTTGTCCAAGGATTTGAATAATTCTCAGTTGTCCAGACATTCATGACCAAATCAAGGAAAGATTCATGTGCTCAAGCATTGATGAATTTGAATTGCTTCACAGAAGGTTTAGGAAATATGTTGACAGAAATCAAGAGAGGAGAGTGATCATACCCAAAACTGTTCAAATGAAAAACCGCAGTGCAATGAAACTGCTGTATCGAATCTTGATTTACATGAACTCTTATCTAATATTTCATGTACCTGACCTCTTGACCAAGTAAATTGATTACCTTTGAACCAAACTGTTAAGCATTATAATAGGAAATAATTTATTCCTATATTTATTTCCTATTTTATATTTATTTTCTTTGAATATGAATTATTTGTTTTCCTATTTTATCTTATTTCTTATATCTCTTAATAATTAATATGAATTAATTATTAGAGATATCATAAGATATATATTTCCTTTCATATCATTTTCTTTTTATTCCTATTATAGGATTCTTGTAAGGGTTATTTATACTCTCATTCATATCAATAAAACAATTCCATATTTCGCATTATTCTAAATTTTAACATGGTATCAGAGCCTAATTTCGTACTCTAGTCACCGATCTTCCTTTGAGAATTGTCGGACTCTCTTTCTGTCATCCTTTGTGCGGGAAGGGAGGGGCACTCATCTTCGAGTTTGAAACAACGATTTTTTCTACTTCTCTCCTTGCAAGCTTTGTCTATTGGCCGACCCTTCTTGAACCAGCAGTCACGTGACCTACATGTCTTGTTCTGCTCCTCCTTACCCCCCCCTTACCGAGCAGGGATCGAGCACAGATCTCACATGTGTGCGGGAATGCACCCTTATCGCTAGAACATGGTTGAGGTCGCTCATTGAGGAAGAGCACTCTGGCGTTGTTGATCACACACGTCTGAACTCCCCCGATCTCCAGAACCTTCTGGATCTCCGCCACACGAACCACATCATGTTAAAACAATCGTCGTATCTAAATCACGCGATGCCCGACATGTCGCTCCGAGAGACAATAGAGGCAACGTGCACCAGAGTCGGCGTCCCCGCAGTCGAGACAAAACATGTTGTGTTCCTTGTGCGCGACGTCCACATGAGCCGAATAAATCGAGAAGGGGTCGTGAGCAAGGGCTCCAGTGAGGGCGGCACCAGTGATGCCACCACCCGCCTCATCGTCAACTCGCCGGAGATATCGTTGTCGTCGATCAGACAATGCCGGCAAAATCCATCGTCGGCCCTTTCTCCTGCAGTATTTTTTTCTTCCCTGGCCCAAGCGTCAGGGGGAGCTTTGTTTTCAACCGCCCTTTCTTCTGTTACTTTCTCTGTCAGCAGAATTTACTGGGTGTGATTTACATGTTTTCTCTGCAGTCAACGACAACCGTGGTCAACTAAAATTCATTTTTCCTGTAGGTTGTCTTTTTCCCTGCAAAACTCAAAATTCAAACAAGCTTGAATCCGACAAATTCAGCCAAGCCTGAATCTCTCTTCTATGCCGAAACATATGGTAGACAAAACTCAAAATTCAATCAAGCATAAATTTAGCAAATTCAGCCAAGCCAGAATCTCTCTTCTACGCCAAAACATATGGCAGCAAAAACTCAAAATTCAGTCAAGCCTGAATCTAGCAAATTCAATAATTCAAATGACTAATTTTTCTTCCTTACTCAACAAGTTAGAAAATATTAACATACATTTCAAACTTGAGAGGCAGTGTTAAGAATTATAATATGAAATAATTTATTCCTATAAGAAGTTATGAGGAATAAACTATTTCTTTAATATAAGGAGATATTTCATTTCTTATTTTATATTTATTTCCTTTGATCAGGAATTATTTGTTTTCCTATTTTATGTTATTTCCTATATCTCCTAATAATTAATATGAATTAATTATTGGAAATATGGAGTGATATATCCTTCCTTTAATATTTTTTTTTATTTTACCTATTATAAGATTCCTGTAAGAGTTATTTAAACCCCAATTCATATCAATAAAATAATTCCTTATTCCGCATTATTCTGAATTTCAACACAAACATCAAATAAGTCTACCATTCCAGAATTATTTCTGAAACTATCTATTGTTTTGGACATTCAGGATTTGCAGCTTTAGTGTGGACGGTCACGAGATCACTCTATCGGGGACGATGACGGGGAGCCGTCCGATTGGTCGTGTATCAGATAGATGGAGGAGATCAAGCCGGACAGCGTTTCCTTACATGAACAGCAGGTCGAGTCAGCGGCTACATGGATGACGATGTCCAACATTGAAGTCACCACCAGCAAGCCAAGGTAACTGATAACATTGAGAAACAGCAAGGAGGTCCTTCCAAAGTAGCTCAAATTACAGAATTAAAGCTAGCATAAATGATAGAAAGTTGGACAGTTTGTTGAAGAAAGGATACTTGAAGATGTATAAATTGTGGATTATCACAAAGCAAATTAAATTTGTTTTCCTTCTTCCGCAAAAACCAAATCTTTAAGTTGTAGTTCTATACATAGTTGTGTCTTCTGATTGCAGTGAGGATATTTTGGAGTTGAATCATTGGTTCAAGAATGGCAAAACATCTTAAATGAGGCATCCTTTTAAGAAATGCCCCTAACATTCTATATCATGAAGTTAACCATGGGTGTTCATATTGCCGCTCCTAGTATTCCTGGAAGGGGCACCATTATCCAATTTGGCTAAAATACGTTCTGAAGAATTACCACTGTAGTTTACGACAGCATTTTGGTCTAAAAAAGACATATTTCTATGGTTTTTTGGTTTCTATTTCCTCTTCTTTCGTACCTGCCATTCTGGTTCCAGAGTTTTCTGAGAAGCAATCAAATCAGCTTCAAACATTAACTGTTGTGTAAAAACCCCACGTGCATCACTAACCAAATTAGGAACCTGAACAGTAAGCTCTTCCACTTCAGTATTATGTTTTTCAGTTTGCTAATGGTTTTCAGTCTATCTTAGAGAGTATTGAGGTTCAACATTTACCATTTCATTATTGTTCTATTGTTGTCCAGTAATGCTCTATTTCAGCATTAAAAGAGGTTGTTTCCTGATTTAATACCAAATTATTTTCCACAACCGTTGTTAAGGGAAAAGTAGGTTCAATATTGAAAACAGTATCATCAGTTGGTAAGAGAATAACAGGTTCATTATTGGTGCACCATTTCTCTCCATAACATCCCCATTTCTTCTAGCCATTCTCTATTCAGGGTGGGAAACAAAGCATGTCTCTACTAAATGGCTAAACATTCTACACTTACTACAATATTTGTCTTTTTACTCAACTTCCACTCTTTGCCAATACCCAATATTCTGGTAGCGGATGTCCTACTGAAATTGTGTGTAGTAAGATCAATTTTCAATGTTTTACCAAATATAACACCAAGGGAGTAAAGCACCTTTTGGTTGAAATAGTGGTCTTAGAATAAGGAAGTTAATTCAAATAGCAATAATAGGGGTTTCTTGAGAAGGGTCAAAATTAGGTGTTCACTTTCAAACTTTCATTTGTGCATTTTCCAAAAACCATGGCTTGCAAAACAATCTTGCATAGTCTTCTTCCCTTTCATGTTTAATGATTGCGTGCCTTCCATGAATGGCACCAACCTTCCTTTCCCCTAATAGTTTTAGGTTTTCAAAAAACTTTCTAATGAAGTCCATTTTTGGAATTCCCATAGGTGAACTTTCCCATCAAGGCAAATTTCAGAGATTCAATGAGTTTAGAGGTATCAGATTCAGTGAAGAAGGGAGCTAGCTTGCCGTTTTTTGTAAACTGCCCTTTTAAGAAGACCTTCATTGTCACAATCATCAACTAAATAAGTCTGTAGCTGCTGTGGGAAAATCAAGTTATTAGTGTCAAAAGATTTGCTACCTTTAACAGCCTCAACAAAGGTTGGAGCCGCCATAGCCAAACTACCCCAAGGCACCCAAAAGCAATGTAAAAGTAAACTGCACAGTAAAAGCAAAAAAATCGTCACCAAGTATGCAAGAAAACTTAGAAAGCTAAAGAAAGGATTAAAAGCAAAAAGCATAAAAGAGGGAACAATGGAAAGAAGGATCAAAACATGGGTAGCCATGTCCAAACCTTATTTTTATATATATGCATGAGCAACACTCAATTCTTATCTTTATATTGTTTCATATATATATATATATATTCTGCTACTATTTAGTATAGTCAAAAAATGAACCCTGAAGTTTTAAAAAAAAAATACTACTTAATTCAATTTAACTAAGCCTATTACAACAGTGATAAGACTTGGGAAATTACTAAAATTTGGTAATGGAGAAGAGGCAAAAGACGACAATACAATTCATTTATAATTGATTTTCTTATCATCAATGGGTCGAGTCTAAGTGTATATATATATTTTTCTATTCCGATGAATTATTATAATTACAAATTAAATGTTATCATTGAAAAAAACTATATAAATCAATTAAATTTACCTTTAAATTCTAATTGTTGTAACCACAGTCGAAGAGTGATGTTCGACACATTCAATTAGGTTGTTATCTTTGTTTTCCATTGGGTTTATGGCTAGCGATCATTAGGTTATCATATGATCAAGCCATATGACCTTGTGGTCAGTTCTTTTAGGAGAGCACCTACGACTTTATAACCACGCCTTGTGATGCTTCTAAAACCATATGATGTTTTAGTTAGCTCTATTATTAGGACGTCTTGTCTTTTGTGCCTTCGGCTCTATAGCCTCCCTTTACGAAGTCACTCGAACCATATACCTTCTAATCAGTTCCTTGCATGAGTGCGCAACAGATGGCCCGGTTCACATGAGATGATCAGGTTTTCTCAATTAACCATGGCATTTTGGGCATGGTTTAGTTGCTAATTCAATCAGGATGTTTTTCTCTTGATGGTGACCAGGTTGTTTTGATTGGTGCTTCTGTTCAAAGGGATTGGTTAGACTCTCAACCGGGGTCCCTTTCAGTAGAAGCATGATGGATGACTCGGATCACGTGAGATGATCCAATCTTCTCTTCTACCATTTTGAAGGAGGGTCAGATAGAGGCCCTCATCATTCTGTCATTTTGAAGTATAGGTCTAACAAATCAATATGTTATTGCAGAACCCCTCTGTCATACCTCGTTCAGTAAATCTGGCATGGCTTAGTCCTTTTCATGGTTAGTCAGTTTAGGCTGACTAGCCACACCCTTGGTTATATCCTGACTAGTAAATTTAAAAGTAATTTAAAAGCACTTTTCAGTCATATACATCCTAATCATCACTAGGGAAAGTAAGGAAATCCACTCAAGAAGCATGAGAAAAGTGCCACACGGATTTTATTGAAACACGAAAAATCCACTATCCAAATGTTTATAAATAAAATACAACAATAAATACAAACAAGACTTATCTTCCTCTTTTTTACAATGACCTGAAGATGCTCAACCAAGATTCCTCTTGAACCTGGGCTGCTGCTCCTGAAGACTCTCCCTCTCCTCTGCACTAGAAGAAGAAGGATTCTACAGCAGGCTAACCCTTACAATTCATCAATCTCTCCACATTCAGCAATCCTAGCAGCCCCCATTCATCAATCTAACCACAAGGGCATCAATCCATCTAAGTCCCTGATACCGGCATATATAAAAACTCCATTACTTAGCATAAAAATTACCCCACAGCCTCCTAAGCAACTCCCGACGACCCCCCACGTTAGACTTCCCAAACTGTCAAAGCTGTTCCAAGCAGTTGATGGCGCCTAAGCGCTGTTTTCTCTATTCGTTGAAGACGGAATAGGCGCCTAGGCGCCCATGGGTTTGAACGCCTAGGCGCCAGTATCGCGGCACCTAGGCACCTAGTGGTTAGCTCCTAGGTGCCAACCTCTCGGGTTGTCCAGGTGAGGGACTGGCACCTAGGCACCCAGGGGTCCGGCGCCTAAGCTCCAGTCTTCAATTAAGATCCTTTGCTTCAAGTCTCCTCGACATTTCCTCACTTCCATTACTTGTTGTATATGCAAGAAAAACATAAAAATATCTTTCTTTAAAGTGCAATCATATGCATAGAAATGTGTAAATCATAAAGAAATATTAGCATTCTTATCCACGCATCAATACTCCCAAATCACATTGTGTTATTTAAAGTGAAATTTTCTTATGGAATAGAGAATGTTGAAACCCTTAGCATCCTTAGATTAATTTTTACTTTAATATGGCACTAAACTAATTCTTTAGTGTGATTTTTTTTGATAATCTCCTAACTTTCTTTATTGGATAAGATCACTTTGATGAATTTCACATACCTAGGAATCTACTCAAATGCATCTACAAATGAAATATTATTGTTAAACTTTTTTGAAAACTTCAATAAACTCTAAAAACTATAAATCCAAGATGTGCTTTTGAAATCTCTGACGATATGTTAGTACTGACGCTCACTAATCTGAATTATCTCATAACTATTTAGAATTTCATCTCTCCTTCTTGCTCCCTTATTCATTTATTTTCACCACCTTTTACTAATCATCTCCCTAACTTACTATTATTTTAGGGTTCCCATAATCAACATCTTCTTTTAATTACTTCTCGCTTATAATATTAAATATCTTCACATGCTCTCATAGATAATTTGTGTTGTTGTTTATGAGTTTATGAGATAATTGTTGAGTAGTTTGGGTAATTTTCAATTTCATGCTCCTAGTGTGGGTCTCCTAACACTAAATGAATACATTTTGTTTTTCTATTATTATGTTAATCTTCATCATGGACTGACTCATCCTATGTGTCAGATATGCTAAATAACTCTTCAAAGATGCTTCTTCAATCCTTAGTTCGGGATTGATGGTTGTTCCTACACTACAAGGTGATAAGAGCCACTTAATTGCCGAAAAACACTTAATTGCTATGAATCCTTTCGATTCTTTTAAGAAATATTAAGATGGCTCCTCCATTTAAGGTTGCAAATGCCAACATAAGGATTTAAGGGTTTTTAATTCCAAATAAAGTTTAGCTGCTCCATGTATAACTATGAAAAAGGTTTATGCATTAACTTGCATTGTGGCCTCCTCTATAGCACTCAAAAAAATACATAATTAAGTGCAACAACATTGGTGGTGAGGGAACTTTTCTACTTCGACACAATAGCAACATGATAGATGAGTTAGTTAGTGGTTTTGAATTACTTTCTTATTAACATCCAAAGAATTATTCATTTGCAGTTGATGATAGCTATTTCTTTAATAAAATCATAAGACGTCTTCTATAACTTGCTCATAAAGGTGTTTCCGACTGTGCGGCTTATAAGTTTCCCTATTGACCTCAATATCCAATTGTAGAAGGTCTAAACCTATATCTAAAGTGATATGCTATTATGTGGGAACTTCCTTGGAAGAAGTTTAGACCTCCCCCATGCATATGATCTCTCCCTTCTTCTACACAAAACTAAATATCTCAATTTTCATCATGGTGATCTTACTTGGAGATAAGCACTTAAAAAAATCTGTCTAGTTAACCCAGTTGGTGATAGAATTGTTGGAAGGTGAGTTTAGTTAACTCTTCACCATTTTCCTTAGTAAAAATGGAAGAGCCTCAATCTTATGGTGTTCAACATCCTATTATACTTAATAGTTTAGATCTCAAAAAATGTTATGATATGATCATTAGATGCCTCTATGGCCAAACCCATAAATTGGGAGTTCTAAATTATATATTTAAAGTAACCAGCTTGATTTTAAAGTTATTCAATAAAATTCCCAACTTTATTATGGCCTCAGGCAATTTGTATAGTACATAGTCTTTGAGAGCTCTTACTCTTATGTCCAACTCATTAAATGCACAATGATTTTTTATCTCAATTATGGTGAAACACTTGGCCTACCACTCTCTATAAGCTTTGTTTTATAAATAAGACTTCTATTTTTGGAATAGCAGTCAATTGTGGGTGGCATCCATCTTATAATTCAACATATAAAGGCTGAAAATAAAATTAAATTAGAAAAAAGATAATAAATGTGAAACTAGAAAAGTTAGTTAAAAATAAGTAAATAAAAAAAGAAGAAAAATTTTTGAAGTAATAATCTATAAATCTTTTATCAATATTTTGGTGCAATCTAGACAATGATAGCAAAAGCTAAATGCGTATTAATAAATATTCAAGAGCATGTAATCATGTAAGTAATAAAATTGTGAATACAAGCATGCCCCATAATTATTTGTTAGCAATTATTAAAATTAAACTTGTCAATTATTATATGAATCATCAAAACTGAATGCAACAATAAATTTAAAGGTTAATCACAATAGAAAATACTACAACTACTAAAACTAGGTTCTATACAGAAAGAAATCAAGGAGAGTAAGCTTTAGGAGTTGGTACTCTCATGTTTTGGTTTGTTTAGTCAACAATTAATACAAAGATTAAGTGTGGGTTAATATTATTGAGGTTTGATCAGGGGTGATCAGTACCTTGCTCTTATAAGTTTAAGATTTTTGCCTTCTCTGGTACTACCTTCCTACTTCCATTTCATTGAGTCAATGAGAGAGGTTGTCTTTGTTATTCTTAGGATCGTAAAAGGGACACACGAGTTCATCGCAATAATTTCTAACCCACAATCCATCCACTATGGTGTTTTTACTTTAGATGAGTCTGTGTCTGCTCTTTTATTTAGATAGATCTTCTAGGATAATAATTAAAATTAACACAATTTATAGTTTGATTACAATCAAAATAAAACATACTGTATATAAATAAAATCAAATATCAAATATTTTTCATAGAAATTCAAACAACACAACCAAATACAGATATATCCAAACCCAAAAGAGGCGTTTTAGTTCATTTTTAAGGGAAAACAACAAAAAGTAAAATAATCTTAAACAAGATTATAATCCTTAAGAGCAAAGGAGAAGAGAAGGGAATTGTAGAAACTTTTACGAGATTATGTTTCTTGAATTAATCTAGTTGTCAAATTCTTCCAAGTGAAGCCTCCATGATTTCTCCTTGAAAACCCTACGAGGTGTTACCTTCAAACCAACCTTAGACCTCTAAAAAACTCCATGAGTATGTCTTTAAGAATCCTAAATAGGGTTGCTTCATTTAATCTGAATAAGGTAGGCGTTAATGAAATATCTTACTAAACTAGAATCGGACAATGTAGCTGTGAATCAGAGGTCGGAACATAGGAACATAACTCACTAGCCATGCAAGATATGCATATTCATATTTAACTCATGAATTATATGTTTTTTTAGCTCATCTCAGATCTATGAATTAATCTGTACTCGCACATTATTTGGATGAATTTTTGTACATTGATGATTAAAATTTAAAATTTATATGTGTGATAGAAAGTAGTAAATAAAAGAAAAAAATTATAAAAAAAGCACTTGTCTAGTATTGGAATAACCTGGAGTAGATTCAACATAAGGTGGAGCAAAATAACAATTAGGGGCCTAATTAGTGCCTAAGAGCTACCCTAATGGCCTTAGATGAACAGCTCAATCACCAAGGCACTAAGTAGAAGGTCCCAAATGGAGAGCTCGGTCCTTACTTTCAAGATTCGGACACTTAAGAATCGACTTAAAGGCCCCAAATTAAGAGGCAAGTGCATGAATCTCTCTTTTGTTGAGCTGAAGAGAGTGCTTAACTAATTGGAATTGGCATCTAGGTGACAGACTTGCACTTAGGCACAATGATATGGTCCATGGGCATGAGGTTCTCAACATTATATCTAGGAACTAGCACTTGGACACTACACCATAACTTGGGCACCTAGACTGGTGCGTAGGCAGCTTGCTATCAATTTGAGGCCTAAAGTTTCTGCTTGTGTGTTATGCATATATTTTGGGACCTCCTTCTTAGTTCCTAGACTCTTGTTCTATAAGGTGGTGCTTAGCTGCCATGTAGGCTTCAAGGTGCTGTTATGCTTCACATGGTTCTTAAATGGCCCAAAATCGCTTGAATTACTATATGTGGTTAGTAGATTTCTTCTTCCTTCTACCTTTTTTTAATTTTTTTTTTATTTATTATTTTTTTTTTTTTTTTGCAAAACTGTAATATTTTAATCTAAATTATTGGTGCAAGAAAATTATCTAAATATATTACAAATTTTAGTCAATTTATATAACTAAGAGTGGTTAAATATCCATATAATTCACAATTCTCATGGAACAAATTGTAGATTAACTAGTTTGCATTAACTTAGTCAAGTGGTTGGGAAACTAAATTTAATTAAATTGATCATATTCACCATTTTAACTTAATAAAAAAGCCTCTGCTGAAAATTGATCAACTCTGTTGTCTTATCTGATTTTTTTCATATGAGGTGTTTTTTTATCTATTTCGTTATTTTGTACCAAAAAACTTTGTTTATTACATAATTAAAGTGCATATTTTTAATTTTTCATTAGTTACATTCAAATTCTATGGAGCATAATATGCAAAGAAAATGATCAATTTTTTTTGGGCATATTCTCACATGCTTCTTAAGAGTATAATCTATATTTTTAAAATTGAATCCAATAGTTATGTTATATAATCAAATGTCTCAGAGGTTCAATTAGTTCATGCTAATTTAGTTAATTGTAACTAGGTCAAGGCAAAAGGATGAATATAGAAAACTGACTAGGTCCAAGCATAAACCCACCTTGAACTATACTTAATCCAGGGGCTAACCAAAGCTACTTGATTAGTTTCAAAAACTAATTTCATGAGCTCAAAAGTTACTAGCATTTATTTTATTGAAAAAGTTTGTGACTCAATGTTGCCAACTTTATAAAGTCAAGTCATAAATATCATTCAATAAAAGTTTGTAACTTAATATAAAAATAAATTGAAGTAATTATTATCTTAAGATTTTCATGTATTTTATCTCATTTTTTATATCCTACATGATGTTTTTCCTATATCCCAGAAGCTTGGTTGGGGCCTACAAGTAAAGGGTTAAAAACTGGCCTAATAGATTAAATGATACATAATAAAGTTAATTTATATCATTGACAATTGCGTCAATCTCAAAGCTTTTCGTCCTCTCTCTCTCTCTCTCTACTTTTTTTTTTTATTTTGTCTCGTCTCTAAAGTTTTGATGTTGCCCACAAATAAATTTGGATTGAAAATTCCTCATACTAAGATATCAAATAAGCCTTATTTTCTCTATTAATCCCCTCATGCTTGTACCTTGTAATACATTTTAACTAAAATAACCTTATATTAATTCATTTCAAGCTCTTTAATTGAACCTAAACTCCGAATTATATAATTTTTTTTTGGTAATAACTTAGCAAAGGGTAACTTCGGAAGTGAAGTTAGTTTAAGAATTTTATAATTTCACAAGTAATGATGCAATCGAGTGATAGATCACATGGAGGCCAGTGAAAACTATGGTATAAGCTCAGGCACATCAAATGAGCATTGGAACACAACATTTTCAACAAATGATTAAAAGGCTTTTTGATGTCTTTTGAGTATATAGATATCACATTTTGTGCTTCTGTTTTTTTTGTCCTTAAACTCACAAACATGAAAAATAATTCTATAAAGGGAAATTTACATACATGCCACACAATTCTTTTGTATTTACATATCTAACCCCCAGAATTTGATAATTACATTTATATAATACTTTGGGGTCATAAATATATGGTCTTATGCATGAAAATGTTTATTTTACTTTTAAAAAGATAGTGATGTTGATATTTTTTATATAATGTAAAAGAGTTGAGTGGTATGCATGTAAATATGAATGTTTAGGTTTTAGATATGTAAATACATAAATATTATGTACTATGTATGCAAATGCCCCTCTTATAAATTCCCACTAATATTTTACTATTAAAATATAAAACCATTAGAATTTAATTTTACTTTAATTGCAACCTCGGCCACTAAACAACCATGTTAAACCATTCCTTCGAAGGTGCTGGGCTGGAGCTTGCAGCTCCGGCCAATATATGGGATATCTTCCTAATTGATTTCTAATACTGTTTGCAACCATTGGTTTATTTTCATTAAAAATTGAATTAAGCCCCATAATTTATATTTTTCTCAAAATTTTCATGTAAAGAATTGTTAGTTGTATGCTGAATTCAATTTTTGCGAGTATATACGAGATATGTTTATATTTCTATGATATAAAACTATCTGCGTCCATAAATATTACAATAAACAACACTAACTTGAGTACTAAAATACATATTTAAATTCTTCTTGCACTCGAGCATTTGGTGTGAATCATTATTGCATAAATAGTCAACAACACTCGATCTACTGTCTTTAATGTGCAGATCTCTCAACACTGTAGTTATGTCATCTACCTGTCTAAAATGACTCGGGTCACATCTAACAAAGAAGTATTCATTCTTTTTATTGTGTACAATTCCCCTAAGTATGTTATTCCTCCATTCCAAATAATTATCTAAAAGTAATTTCTAACAGGAATTTTATTGTCAAACACTGCAGCAGTGGGGAAAAAAAAATTTAAGGTTCAATTAAACTTCAATCCAAATTCATTCATAATGTGCATGCATGCTGTATGTGTATATATATATGTATGTATGTATGTATGCATGTATGTATGTGTGCGTGTGCGTGTGTGCGCGCGCGCGCTCGCGCGCGTGTGTGTGGGTCTTGTGTACTCAGAAATGTTTACACGGATCTCGAGCCAATCTAATAGTCAGCCATCGCATTTCAGTCAATCGGTCGAGCTCTCTCCCTCGGTCAGCTGACCAAGTCTCTCATTCGGCCAGCGGATAGCCACGCTAAAGCAACCATTATATTCAAGAAGTTCACATATAAGCCACTTAATTTTTTATGTATTGAATGTCCTCAAGAGCAAGGCAAAGAAACATGGACATGAAAGTCTGTATCAGTCTCGAGACGATCCAACAGTCAAAATAAAAATGAATAAAATGTCATTTGCTTCTCTCTTCAAAGCATAGCCAAAAATGTAAAAATTGTATCTTTTACCCCTCATATCTTCTAAAAATTAGAGGGTTTTGTGATGTAAAAGGGATATTTGGCGGCACCCCTCATTTTTAACCTCAAATTTTATGAAATAAAATGATCGCACGAGCCCAGGAACATCCCATTCCTCTGGTCGAGAGAAGCCCTCCTCTTCTCTCTCTCTCTCTCTCTCATTTCTCTCGCTCTCTCAATCTCCTCTCCTCAGTCAAAAATTCCATTCCCTGGGCACGATCTACCAAGCAGATTTAAATTCAACATTCTAAAAAGTGCGGTGAGCGTGGATCGTGTTGTGAACAAGAAGAGCTAACACCAAGAGGAATCCCTTCAGAGACATTCCCCTAGCAAAGAACACGTAAGGAGAACTTGCACAAAAGCGGATTCACTTCCTTTACTCCTCATCATCGGCGATCTCTTAGAAACCTCATCTCTTTCTTCGTATCTCCCCATAGATCTAGTGAAAATAGAGGCAACCCATACTTTCAATCCTCATCACCACATAGCAGCCATGAAACTCTTCTCCCCATAAACTTACTTAGCGTCCTCAAACTCTCCATCCCTCTTCTTCCCAGGTAGCCCGTACTTTCACCCCCCCATCGCCTCTCAAGCTACGACCTTTCTTTCCACTTCCACCTCCAACCGAGACCTTCCCTTCCTCTCCCCATGCTCTCTCTCTCTCTCACTCTCTCTCTCTCTCTCACACACACACACACATTTCTTCACTCACTTCACTCCACTATTCTGCTCTAATAGCAAACTCCAATTCCACATCTCTCTTCAGTCGCAAGTGGGGTTCACACACCCGTTGATCGAAATTTGCTCAACCTATCTTCCCAGCAACCTACTTCCGGTCATTCCACTCTTATCTGAAAAAATGAAGGAAGGTAAATTTAAACATCTTCCTTGCTGGCATGGAGCATTAAGACAAGATTTACAAATTCAAAGTTTTAGGTTGTCCAAGCATGAGTGTCTAGGTTACATCTAGGCTACTTTGTCTATCAATACTTTGTTATGTATTTATCGATCGACTGTAGCACTTCTCTGGCCACATTGTCGAGCACGCACCTCTACTCTAGTCGGCCACCTGTTGGTCAACCACCCCTGAAAAAAGGAAGACTTGCATATATACCACTCAATTCATATTTGTATATTTTCTTACATACTAAACTGATTTTCCAGACAAATCACCCTCCAACAGGCATTCCTCCGATCGGACGCCGGGACAACTGGTTGTTCAAATCAATTTGATCATTCCACTTCTATCTGAAACTATTTGAGTCTCAAATCTGGAGTATCAAATGTGTCGTTTTATTTTGTCCAAACCGACGCCCGACAAAACCTGTTAAAAATATGCTACCCATCAGCCGGCAACACCCTCCAATTGATTACTGCTTCGGTCACCTCCGACCAACCATCTTCTGACCGATCATTGCACATCCGACTGACCTTGTCCTCTATCGCTCTGTGCTACCTCAGCAATCGGACTTCTTCCCGCAAAGCATGCCCTCCTGCTCTCTTGGATGAATGACTATACAAATCAGCCCAATTCCACTTATCTACCGCCCCCCCACCCCCCTGTCAACTCCCTCGCCGTCGGCAATCTCAAGCAATGCGCTTTAGAAGTGTTCTACCTCCTCAAATAATGGGAATTTAAGGAAGTATGTTTCGCATATATGATAACTTCAACAAGTCACCACACAACAACTGACATAGAGCAGTGGGAGGAGTGTTATCCACAATCACACTATATAGTCTAGCTCCCCATTCTATATAGTCTAGCTCCTCGTCAACCAATTAGCAGGAGAGTTGTCATCTCTAGGTGTGACGCTCTAGATCACCTTCAAATCTGCAACCAATGCCAGGATAGGCCTAAGCGAACAGATTTAGTTCCAAGGAGGGGATAACACAAACACACTAACGCACGCATTGCTTATAAAACATATTGATCCATAATTCAATTGATTCAACTTCATAATCAAAATTTATAATATTGCACTGATTCTTTTATATTATATGTAACAAATGAAAACCGTAAGCCCAGTTTACTGATGCAGCACGGATTAATCAGACAGAAATAATGAAGATTCTTCCATTGTATAAACAGTGAGGATCATAAAACCAACAAAATTTAATAGGAAAAAATGTTAATAAAATAGGTATGGCGCAATCAAATCCACATAAAAAATTTTTCCAATGCAAAGTATATATTTACTAGATGATTGCATGAAATTAATTATAAGTAGAAAAAAAAACTATCATGCACAACTCAATATATATGTAACAAGTAAGTTTTAGAGCCGCAATATGCAATTTAATAAGTCACTTCTAAAAAAATATAAATAAATGAAAATCATTCTCCTAATTTGTTTTCAAAAGAAACAAAATTTTAGAGAGAAGAAAAAGAATGTTTTTCCCCCAACTAAAACAAAAACAATAGGTCAAATTTCAAATCAAGAAAAACACCAGCTTTAATCCATTCCCTATTTTTTTATCACTCTCTCTTTTGTAGATAGTTTAGGTTGACATGCCTCATTTGCCATCTCATCATTTTCTAGTGTTGAACGCTAGTTTTTCGTTAAAAACTTGCTCATAGAAATGCAAACTAGTTCATGAAAACTCGCATTACAGACAACAAGAAATTGGAGACGACAACAAAAACTATACTTTCCTTCACTAACACGAGATACTGCCACTATAGCCTGTTGCTTTATAACATTCCATAGTACATAAGAGATGTTAAACTAACTGAGTTTAATTATCCATTTGAGTAGTCACCGTGAATGGTCGATCATGACTAAGAATAACTTTATTGAGTGATCAGTGTGACTTGTACCGAATGTGCTTGAAAGGACAAAGATTTTGAACATAAATAATGAGTGCATAAGTAAATTTTTTCAGGATGATATACCTATCTTTTGCTCATTTTAATATTTTTTTGACATAAATAAGAAATTTCCCAAGGTTTTCCTATCAAAATAATATTGAGCTAACTACTTCTCATTCTATTAAAAGTTACATTAATTGGCTTTCAATAGGTTATGAGTTGTGAATAAGAAGTTTTCCAAATGAACGAAAGCCTATTCATATTGATCGAACCAGGTGAAATGTTGTGTGTTTCTCAGAACTTTGAAGTGGGTCAGACACTTGTCTCTAGACTTTGAGGTTAAATGACTCAAGCTAGCAATGGAGCCTATTGGCTTTTGAAGCTTGTTAGTGTTTCAAGGATATGGCATCACCAAAATTGCCTTCACCTTTTCCAAATTCATTTTCACACCTTTTAAAGTAACTAAACAAGCAAAAAAAAATTGTGACCCCCCTCAAAAAGTGTATTTGGGTGGGTTAAAGATCGTGTTGAATCTTTGTGATGTTTCAGAAATTTTACTTAAGTCAGTGATCTACTTCTCATATGACTTGTTTTTAATTAAGTTGGCATCCACATATGCTTCAACATATTTTTATCATATGACTTGTTTTTAATTAAGTTGGCATCCACAACATATTTTTTTTTTTTAATTGATGAATATCACATCTATCATTATTTAATACGTAGTTCTTACATTTTTAAGCTGCAATGACATTAGAAATGTAATAATAAATTCTCACTTGTGATGATGCTATCTTCTAGGCATCCACAAGGTGCATTGGATTTGGTAATAGCCATATAAAACATCCAAAAAACCAAAAATTGAGTGATTGACTTTTGAGTCGACTAAGACATCTATTCTTGGCACTATGCAACTGTCTTTTGGATAGGCTGAGTTAAGATTAATAAAGTTTATGCATAGCCTCCACTAATTATTTGACTTTGATGCTATTATTATGCTGGTGATCCACTCCAGCTATTCAACTTCCCTTATGGAGCCTACATCAAATAACCTCTTTACTTCCTGTTGGAAATGATCTGCAAAGGTGATGGCAAATAGCCACATATTTTGTTTTATTAGTTAAACATTTATACTGACATTAAGTCTATAATATGCAACATCAATGTTGATTCCAAGCATCTCATAGGTTGACAAGTAAATACGTCTTGATACTCATACAGGGTTGTGATGTGTATAAAATATGTAGTATTGTATGGTTTGTTTATTACATTATTTGTATAACTTTTATGTTTTTATTAGTATATTTGGTTTGTACATGCAGTATATATGAAAATATGAGCTTTTAGAATAATTCCCACAACAAAGGGCTGAGGCAGTGATTAGCACCTTGACGCCCGGAGAGAGCTCACTAGTGCAAACATCAACATCCAATTTACGCCAAATAACAAAAGACGACATCCTAACATCAGGCCAAAAGCGAGCAACACCATAGTGAAGTTCCACGACGCCATCTTTACGAGCACCTCAATGCTTGGCTTAGTTCATTTCAGCAAAAATTACCAAATTGTAGGACAGTTTAGCTCTACGACACCAACACCCCTACGCTAGCCAGTGCAAGTGACACTATGCTACAAGTGCCAACGCTTTGACGCTTGAAACCCTAACTTGAGGATCGGGAGCACGAAGCACTTGGTCGCATTCCTCTGTCCAGGCAAAATAGCTAGAACTCTTCATAGTCTTCAAAAATGGCCAACATCAATCATCAAACTTGGATATGAATATGCTCATGCCTGCAACTCAACCGACCAAGATCTGTAACACTTCGAGATTCCTTGGAAGTAGCATGTAGATGACTTCAAGTTTCCACGGATTTGCTTTTATCTATATACAAGATCTTTACATATTTATAATTTAAACTATCTATGCCTCCATAAATATTACAATAAACAACATTGACGTCAGTAATAAATACTTTATTAAATTTTCCATACACTCAAACATTTGGTGTGAATCAATATTGTATAAGCTAGTATTAAATATAAGTACTCTCAAACACTCAATCCACTATGCAAGTCACCTTAACATAGTGGTAGAGAGCATTGTCTTACAACCAAAAAGGTCATGGGTTCAAAGACTTGTATATGTGATGTGTGCGCGTTTAGGTGTGTGAAAATAAATCCACTCTATCATAAATGTGCACGTCGCCCTACATTATATTTATGTCCTCTACTAGTCTAAAATTGATTCAGGTCACATATAACCGAAGTATTCATCCTTTTTTTGTGTACACTTTACCTAAGCACGAAAGTTCCTTTATTCTAACTTCTTATCTAAAAGTAAATTTCTAACAAGAATGACAAACAGGTCCACATACATATATACATATATATATACTTTCATATATATATATATATACTTTCATATTTATATTTATAATAATTTAGTGTCACAAACTTATCCATAAAAAAATTTCACTTTAAAAAACTAAATAATGGTGATATTTTAATGTTTTGTTAAAAATTTGAGTGGTCTCTGGTAAACATAAAAATTTAAATGTTAAATATAAGAAATTGCTTGTACGTAAATGCCCGATATAAGTAGTTTAAGCAATTTGAACAATTGATTTTTCATCCTACAATCCTTGTAAATCAAATTTTATAAACAAGTTCGGTGTAAATATTGATCCACAACCCAATTGATTCAACTTCATAATCATGATTTATAATAATTCACATACTCTTATATTGTATGTAAAAAATGAAAACCGAAAACCCAGCTTAATGATACAGCACAGATTGATCACAAAAACAATGAGGATTCCTCTCTTACATAAACAATGAGGATCATAAAACTAACAAAATTTAATAGGCAACAAATAACAGTTGACTGGCACGACATAAACAAATCACATAAATTTCTTAACATAATGAAATATATATTTACTATTTGACTGCATCAAGTTTCTTAATGTAGAAAAATATCACTAGTGCACAAAGGAAATATGAGAGCCACAGTACACAATTTAAGAACTTGTGTATAAGAAAATATAAACAAATGGACATTGTTGTCTCCAAATTTATTACCGAAAGAAAACAAAATTACGGGAACCCAAAAAGCAAGTAGTATGAGGGCCACAGTACACAATTTGAGAAGTCACATTTTAGAAAATATAGACAAATGAACATTATGGCCCCCTAATTTGTTTTCCAAAGAAACAAACTTTGGAGAACAAAAAAAAACATTTTTCACCCAACGAAAACAAAAATAAGTTATTTAATTTCAAATGAAGGGAACAAAACGAGCTTTAATCCATTCCCCATTTTCTTATCACTCTATCTTTTGCAGATAATTTAGACTGATATGCCTCCTTTGCCATCTGATCATTTTCTGATGTTGGAACGTTGGTTCTTCCTTGAATACTTGCTGATTGAAATGTAAACCAGCTCCTAAACCCTCGTAGCACAAACAACATGGAGTTGGAGACGAGAGCAAAAATTATATTTCCCTTCACTAACAGGAGATACTGTCACCATTGGGAAGAAGAAGGTTAACATGATGATAAATAAATAATTAAGAAGTTTCATAGATGATGCAACAGTTTCTAACCAAGGAGATGATGCCAATTAGGGCAAGGGTTGCTTGTTGGGCTTCCTCCCAGAAATGCTCCCCTCCAAACCAGCCAAACCAGCCACCACCTCCAAACCAGCCACCTCTACCAGCAGTGCCTCCACCACCCATCTCCTCCCTCTTCTAAATTTCTTTGTTCCATTTTTCAAAATCAGTTTTCTTTTCACCAAGTGCACTTTCTAATGCCCTTCTAGCTTGCTCCTGCAGTGATAAAATTATATCATTAAAGAAAACACGCATTATATATAGGGGAAATTATGAATGGATGAAAAAATATTGGTTTTACGAGTAGCAGCCAAGGAATTGTCCGTTCCAATTTCTTTTTCTTTCCCTTCGGAGGTCAAAGGCAAATAACACTTAAAGGTTGGTGGTCTGTCAATTATGTTGTTCTATTTTAGTACTTCCTACAAAAAAGTATACTTGAAACAGGGAACATTTGGAAAGCCTAAGAGAAAAACTCAAGTCAGGATATTAGAATATTTTAATCGCTAGTAATAGCCATTAAAACTCAAGTCAGGATATTAGAATATTTTAATCGCCAGTAATAGTCATTTGTTTTTGATTATTCTGAATTATGTCTTTTGATTTTCATCCTATTTATATTATATTCTATTTTTTTTTTCCTTTTCTATTATATTCTGAGTTTGCTTCTTTCCTTTCTAGTTGGATCATGGAATGGGTATATATACCCTAAGAGTTATGTTGGTTTATATTCTAAGATGGTATCAAAATCATGACTCTAATCCTAGAGGTTCTACCCTAGCCTGCTGGTAGCCACATTTGGGGAAATTGATTGCTTAAAATCAATCTATCTTTGTTCACAGAAGGTGCATTAATGATAATGTTCTATTGGCACATGAGTTACTTCTACATATTGACAAACTTTGAAGAGGATCCAATATTGTTATTAAGCTTGATCTTAAGAAAGCTTATGACACAATTAGCTGGAACTTTATTCTTGAGGTTCTAGCAGCCAGGGGTTTTAGTCAGAAGTTTTGTGATATGATTTAGAGATGTCTAATGAACAATTACTATAGTGTCTTGATTAATGGTGTTAGTCATGGATTCTTCCAAGAAGGGAGAGGAATTAAACAAGGGGACCCCCTCTCCCCAACCATCTTCATTTTAGCATTTGACTATTTCTCTAAAATGCTCAACTATGCTCACCAAGCACTTCTCCATATCAAATACAAACATGGTTCAACTTGATCATAAGTTACCTGGCTTATGCACATGATGTGATCCTATTTGTCAATGGTAGCAGGCAGGCTATCTAACATACAATGAAGTTACTCAACACATGTCAGCAGATATCTAGGATGACTTTCAACAAGGACAAATGTCAGTTCTTAGCAAGCACCAAAATGAGTAGCTCCTCAAAGAAGTGGAATAAAGATTTCACTATTTTTAAATCCACTGCTTATTCACTTAAATATCTAGGTATTTCACTTATTAAGGGGAGAAGAAAGCAAACACTTTATGATGAGGTAGTGGATTAAGTAATTTCAAAAATTCATTGTGGGATCAGTTCCTTTCTATCAAATGGTGGTAGAATCACTCTCCTAAAGAGCATTTTAACTTCCTTCCCTATATATACACTCCAGATGATCAGAATAAAGAAGAGCACTCAAAAAATGATGGAGATCACTTTCAATAAATTTTTATGGTCAGCAAATGCAGATGCATTGGGCTAGTTAGGACAAGCTATGAAAACATGTGGTAAATGGGGGTCTGGGCTTCAAAAACTTCCAACTTATGAGCTATGTATTACACTGTAAACAATGGGTAAGATACAGAAAGAAAAATCCTCTTTGGGCTCACTATATACATGGGAAATACTGTAGGGATCTACACCCCATCAAGGTACAGGCAAAGTTGGGAGGCTCTAAACATTGGAAAAGTATGCTTAAAGTCAGAACTCAGGCATAAGATTTGTTCATCTGGGAAGTTGAAGAAGGCAATATTAATTTTTGGCTTGACAATTAGCTTATAGAGGGTAAAATTAAAGACTCTCATAGTCATCACTCCACTGATGTTTCCTTAATATTTGATTGTTGGAGGGAATAGCAATGGGATGTCTCCAAACTTTTAAAATTTGTCAACATTGAAGTCTTGAAGAAGATTATTTACATACCGATTGATCTTAACAGAAAGGATAGATTGATCTCTAAAAATGCTGCTTGCCAGTCCCTCACCAGATATATCTACGAATCCTCTATCAAGTGGCAGAACACCAATCGGGGAAAACAAATCTAGAACAAAGTACTGACACCTTCTATGTCTTTCTTGCTGGAGATTTTTCAGGAAATTCCTCCCTACATATGATATACTCAAATTAAAGGGGATTAAAGGTCCTTCTAGATGCCACCTCTGTCACCAAGAATAAAAGACAATTGATCACCTACTCTTGTCCTGTATTGTTGCTATAATAGTATGGAATAAGGTTCTACAGTTTAAAAAGGATGATTTATAATTTTTCAATTGGACTAATATAGAGGAATGCTGGAAGGAGTGGAAGTTACAGAAAGATTATTACATCCCACTTATCATTGCATGGTTCATGTGGATGGCTAGAAAAAGTATCATTCATGAAAATAAAGTAACAGCTCAGGAAATCAGCAGTAACAGTATTGCATATCTTCAAAGGGTCGGGATACTCAACTCTCACACTACACAAGCCAAATCTTCACAAAATAAAGCAACCCAGCTTATTATTTGGAGAAAACCCTCTTCACCATGGCTTAAAATTAACACTGATGGCAGCATTACCGCTCAAGCTGCTGGAATTGGTGGAATTTGCAGAAACTATAGAGGAGCCTGCATGTGGTTTTACAGTGCTCAAGTTTTCACAAAAGATACCCTTGAGACTGAAGCAGTGGCTGTTTTCTGGGGTCTGAAACTGGCAGTAATTCAGCACCTACATTATATACACATAGAATTGGACTCCTTACAACTTGTACAAATTCTTCAACAAAAAGTCTAAGCTCCCTAATACCTGAACATCTGGATTAGGAAGATCTCACTCTTTGTTGCCTCATTCTCTGTCATCTGGAGCCATATCCCCAAAGAAAGTAACTAGCCTACCAACTGACTGGCTAAAGAGGGTGTAAACAGTCTTGAGTCTATTGTATGTAGCATGATTCCATGCAAAAAGTTTGTCATTTTGCTCCATGGGTAGTCTTTGGATATTCCCCATATGAGATGTAAATCAAATTTTGGTTAATATAATATTATGTTTTTTGGAATATATATATACACTTTAACATTTATATTTATAATAATTTGGTGTCCTAAACTTGTCCATAAAAATATTTCACTTTAAAAAATTAAATAATGGTAATATTTTAATGTTTTGTTTAAAATTTTAGTGCTATCTCAGGTAAACATAAAAATTTAAATATTAACTATAAGAAATTGTTGGTACGTAAATGCCCCATATAAGTAGTCCGAGCAATTTGAACAACCGACTTTTTAGGAATTAATCGCTATAAATAGTGATCCACAATCCGATTGATTCAACTTCATAATCATGATTTATAATAGTGCGCATAATCTTATATTGTATGTAAAAAATGAAGACCGTAAGCTCAGCTTATTGATGCAACACAGATTGATCACAAAAATAATGAAGATTCTTCCCTTACATAAACAATGAGGATCATCAACGAAATTTAATAGGTAATAAATAACAGTTGACTGGCATGACATGAACAAATCACATAAATTTCTTACCTTAACGAAATATATATTTACTATTTGACTGCATCAAGTTTCTTAACGTAGAAAAATATCACTAGTGCACAAAGGAAATATGAGAGCCACAGTACACAATTTAAGAACTCGTGTATAAGAAAATATAAACAAATGGACATTATTGTCTCCAAATTTATTTTCGGGAGAAAACAAATTTTGAGGAACCAAAAAATGAGGCAATATGAGGGCCACAATACACAACTTGAGAAGTCACATTTTAGAAACTATAAACAAATGGACATTATTGTCCCCTAATTTGTTTTCCAAAGAAACAAACTTTGGAGAATAAAAAAAAATACATTTTTCTCCCAACGAAAACAAAAATAAGCTATTTAATTTCAAATGAAGGGAACAAAACGATCTTTAATCCATTCCCCATTTTCTAATCACTCTCGCTTTTGCAGATAATTTAGGCTGATATGCCTCCTTTGCCATCTGATCATTTCCTGATGTTGGAACGTTGGTTCTTCCTTGAATACTTGTTGATTGAAATGTAAACCAGTTCCTGAACCCTCATAGTACAAACAACAAGGAATTGGAGACAAGAGAAAAATTATATTTCCCTTCACTAACAGGAGATACTGTCGCCAATGGGTAGAAGAAGGTTAACATGTTGATAAAGAAATGAATAAGAAGTTTTATAGATGATGCACTGGTTTCTAACGAAGGAGTTGCTTGTCGGGCTTCCTCCCAGAAATGCTCCCCTAAAAACCAGCCAAACCAACCACCACCTCCAATCCAGCCACCTCTACCAGCAGTGCCTCCACCACCCATCTCCTCCCTCTTCTAAATTTCTTTGTTCCATTTTTCAAAATCAGTTTTCTTTTCACCAAGTGCACTTTCTAATGCCCTTCTAGCTTGCTCCAGCAAGGAAAACACACATTATATAGAAGGGAATTAGGAATGGATAAAAAAAATATTGGTTTTATAAGTAGTAGCCAAGGAATTGTCCGTTCCAATTTATTTTTCTCTCTTCGGAGGTCAAAGGCAAATAACACTTATGGTTGGTGGGTTGTCAATTATATTGTTCTATTTCAGTACGTCCTACAAAAAAGTATACTTGAAACAGGGAACACTTGGCAAGCCTGAGAGAAAAATTTAGTCAAGATATTAGAATATTTTAATGGTTAGTAATAGCCATTATTTATTTCTGATTATTTTGAATTATTGATTTCCTTCTTTTTTCTATTATATTATGTTTTATTTCTTTCCCTTTTCAATTATATCCTGAGTTTATTTCTCTTTTCTAGTTGATCCTGGAATGGGTATATACCTCTCTTTGTATCAATAATAAGTATGTTGATTTTTATTCTAAGATGGTATCAGAGTCATCTTTCCCTTTTCAATTATATCCTGAGTTTATTTCTTTTCAAGTTGATCCTGGAATGGGTATATATACCTCCCTTTGTATCAATAATAAGTATGTTGATTTCTATTCTAAGATGGTATCAGAATCAAGACTCTAACCCTAAAGGTTCTACCCTAGCCTGCTGGCAGTCAACTTCCAGCACCGGCTGGCATCTTTTGTTTTTCCTATCTACCGCAGAAAAGCATCTTTTGTTTCCATTCAACCGCAACATTCCTTCAACCGTAGTTCCTAGCATGGTATTTGCGCTCCTTAGCCTCAGCCGCAGCATGGTATCTGCTACCTTCAACTGCAACATTGTATCTACTCCATTCAGCCGCATTTCCTAACCTGTCGACAGCCTCTTTGCCTAGCATCTGCCGCTAAGCCCTATACTCCAGCAGTCTGGCTTATTGAATTTCTGCAGTCTGGCTTTCGACAAATCTCCTTCATTATATCTGTCAGCCAGCATTATGTCTCGGAATCCCAATCAAATCCCCTTTGGCTCTGTGGGAATCATGGTGGATCTTCCAACACTAAGCCACCTTTAGACTATATTCTCGAGTCCACGGGAGGATCAAATCTAACCTCTATTCCACTACCAACGGAAGAGCAGAAACCAACATAAATTTTCTTATCACAACTCATAAACTGAACGACAGCAAATTTCTCCAATGGTTCCAAGCGGTGTCTTTGTTCATCAAAGGACATGGGAAGTTTGGTTACCTCACAGGTATGGTTTGTGAGCCTCCAAAGACTAATCCGGCATATGGAACCTGGGAAGTGGAGAATTCCATGGCCATGACGTGGCTGATGAACTCCATGGAGACTTCGATTGATTGATCATATTTGTTCCTTCTGCTAGTGCGCTCGCTAGACAAGAGGTCATGTTACCTACACAGATGTAGGGAACTACAGCCAACTCTATGAGGTTTCAAAGAAAATATTTGAAGCAAAAAAAGAATCTAGGACTGTGACCTAATACTACAATGATTTAGTTGCATTATGGAAGAAATGCAGTCTATATTATGAATACATGTGGGAATCTCTAGCTTATCTATCTCTCTAGAAAAGGACCGCATATTCCAATTTCTGGCAGATCCCAACCAAGATCTTGATGAAGTTTGGGGACATACCCTTGGTCGAGATCATCTTCCTTCTACTTGTGTTGCTTTCACTGAGATTTGTCCCGAAAAGAGCTAGAGATCCCAACCAAGATCTTGATGAAGTTTGGGGACATATCCTTGGTCGAGATCATCTTCCTTCTACTTGTGCTGCTTTCACTGAGATTTGTCCCGAAAAGAGCTAGAGACTTTTCATGCTTGGTGGTTCTACTTCATCTGTCGATGATGTCAATCATGAAGGACAGAAATCAGGCAGCTAAATTAGGAGTTTTCTGTAATTAAAAACTTCCTTATTTTCAATATCTTTCTTCTGATTTATTTCCCTTTTAGTTGAATATTTAGATTAGAAATACGTATTATTAAGTTACCAAAAATAGATTACAGCTAAATTAGTAGATTACATGCACTTTATTTTGTACCTAAAATAGATTGTAAGATTATTATTTAATGGAATGAAAGCAAAGGGAAAAGGCAATCGAGTCTATTCAGAATTTAGCCTATTTGTTCAGAATATTGACATGATATCAGAGCCAAGTTTTGTCCTAACCACCGATAATCGTTGAAGGAGCCTCAAAACTCCCTTCCCGCCGGCCTTCATGCGAAAAGAGAGGAACTACTTCTCCGCCTTCGATTCGCCTTCCACCGGGCTGTGTAGTCCTCCTTCTACGTCCTCTCCCTCTCGTGCTTGGGCTCGCCGACAGGGTTAAGGTTATGGCTCCACTCACCCTACCGTAGAATTTCAGCTCAATCGTCCATGGCATCACCATCCTCGGCGCAATCGCCTCCATCATTGGCGTTCTTCGCCATCTGCTTGCTTCATTCGGCGGTAGCAATGACATGCAGAGCACTGATGATGTTCTACCTGAACGAAATCTGTATGTTTGGTCACGGGCCAGAGACTGCAACGAAACTGCAGAGCTCGACGCACCTCAATCAGCTCCTAATCCAGATCTCGAACTCCTTCGCGGGATTGCTATTATTCGCCATAGGATTCCTTCCCCTTCTCTTCATGGTTTCCTTCGTCAATGACCGCGACTTTTAGACTTTCTTCGCTAGAGGCATGAGCCTATTCAAAATTCAGCTTATTATGCCTTGCTCTCCAGACAGCGAAAGCCATCCTCGCGCTTCACTGTTCTCGTCAGTCCGCTACCCACCACGATGTGAAGTTCGCGAATGTGCTTCCAGACAAATGGTTTAATGCACATCTCGGCGATTTTGGTCTCGCTCTCCAAAGCAATGGATATGAGAACGAAGTTGGCGGATTCAATTCCTCTGTCCGCTCCACACCGCCTGCAGGGACTCTAAAGTATCATCTTGTGAAATACAAGGATACTTGGGTTGAAAAATGGCTTTTATGTTTGTATTATTATTCGTCCGATTCAGATCTTCTTCACTAGGCATCATTGCTTCTGTGACATCTTCGACTGTCGACTGCTTCTTACGCTTCGCTTCGTCCGCCTTGGCTTCGGCTTCGGCACTCATTCCTAGATCGATGGCTTCGGCTTCGGAAAACCATAGATCTCTTAGGCTTCGGTAAAACTCTTGGGCTTTGACACTCTTGGGCTTCGACACAATTGTGCTTCGGCACTTTTGTTCTTACTTAAGTTATTCCCACTTGTTTTTTCCACGTCCTACCTTGAAAACCTGAACTTTGAATTCTTGAAGACTAAAACCACTGATCATTATCGAGAGTTTTCTCAAGTGATTCCCGTCAATTTGGATGTAATCAACTATAGGGGTTTACCTTATAGGGAACTTGGAACCCAGGTAAAATAAACTTTATTTAATCTTTGTATTAAATAAGAGAATTTGTCGGTCACATATAAAAGGTTCGCAGACCAAATGGATGTCACAAACCTAGTAAGTTTGTATGATTGGGTCCACCGCCGCAGGGTACATTTAGCTCTCGAGAAGGTGTATCATTTGTGGTACCGGGCACGATTATACAAATTTATTGGGCAAATGAAATCCAGTCGGTCTCATTTTTCAAAATTAAAATACACTATTTTCATAAAATTATATATCTTTTAGGTTAATTAAATCATCTACTTTTCAAAACTATAAAAATACTTTTCAAAATCAAAAAAACTCGACCAACACCTACATCTAAGCATTCAACCAAAACTTTCACTGCGGCATCTCAATCTAACACGGTACAACCGACCTCTACCCAGAACAATCGATAATCCTCCAATTCTCTTAAGATTCAAATGGAGCAACTAATCAAAGATGATTGGATCCAACACTCTCTTCCGGCCTATCAACCTCCCACATTCCTGAAGGTACCAATCCAATGACACTCACTTTTTTTGCCCCTTCTAGTCCATGGATATCATTGATTCAGTTGTCATTATGTTTCACTCCAATGTCCCAAAAAATTTCTGGAATGATGTCATTCTTACCGTCGCTTATCTCATCAATAGAGTTCTCTCAAAAATTTACAACTTTTGAATCCCTTTATCCGTCTTGAGAACGTGTTTTCCAAGCAATCGAGTGATCTCCACTTTAAACTCATAAATTTTTTGTTGCATATCATTTGTTTGGAACATAGCCCTAACTCAGAATAAACTTAATCCCAGGTTCATAAAATATATTTTTCTACGATAGTCTACCACTCAAAAGGAATATCGATGTCTTGACCCTACGACAAAATAAGATTTATGTGAGTGCTGGTGTCTCCTTTTTTGAAAGTATTCCCTACTTACGTAACTTGGCCTCCAGTGAAGGAGAGATAGAGTTATTGGACACCATTCCTTACCCTACTACTAAAGATGTCCCCGCATCCCCACATCACCAAAAATCAAGGAACCATCGATTTCTTTGGTTTCACCCACCTCTCTTACCACCAAAGGACCCTCTGTCCATTTGGTTACACCTGCCACCCTCCCACTCTCTGTGTCTACACTCGACACACTCGTTCTGATGCACCTACTCAAGAGCTTGTTAAACCCTTGCTGGACCCTGAATCCCCAGCAAACGACATCCCAGCACTGCTACTCAAAATGACGCTTGTTAAACCCTTGCTGGACCCTGAATCCCCAGCTTGCTACTCAAAATGACGAAGTCAGTTTCTCTAGTAAGGTACACAATCAGACATGTTCTCTTTATCCCGTTGCAAACTATGATTTTTTTTGCAAGATATCACCAACCTACAGGACATTTGCTGCTGACCTGACAAAACATCATCTTCCATCCACGATTGAGGTTGTTTTAGCAGACCCAGCCTGGAAAGTTGTCATGGAAGAGAAGAATGCCCTGAAAAGAAACCATACCTGGGATATTACTGATATTCTTGGGGCAACAAAGCAGTGGGATATCAGTGGATTTTTAGCATTTAGTTCAAATTGGATGGATCATTTGAACACAACAAGACACGGTTAGTCGTCAAAGGAAACTCACAGAACTAAAGAGTTAACTACAAGCAAACATTTTCTTCAGCAGCTAAATTAAACACCATTCGGGTTGTCATATCCCTGGCAGTGAATCTGGATTGACCCTTATTCCAGTTTGATGTCAAGAATGCATTTCTAAACAGTGATCTTACAGAGGAGGTTTACATGGCCCTTCCTTCAGGCTTTGACTCCACTACCTCCAAGGAGCAAGTATGTAGATTGTGAAGTCCCTCTATGGACTGAAGCAATCACCAAGAGCATGATTCGGAAAGTTCACAAAGGTATTGGTAGGCCATGGATTCACCCAGGCACAATCAGACCACACTCTCTTATTCTGACATTCCTCAAGCAACCAGGTAGCTATCATTATTGTTTATGTCGATGATATTGTTATTACATGGAATCATCTACCAGCATTGGAATCTCTGAAAGACATTTTTGCTGCCTCCTTTGAGATAGACTTGAGATCTCTCTGGTACTTCTTAGGCATAGAAGTTACTCGATCCTTTCAGGGCATTTGTCTGTCTCAGCAGAAATATGTCTTTGATCTTTTGACAGAGAACAACTTTCTTCTGTGCAAACCCATAGTTATCCCGATGGATCTAAATGAAAAACTTCTTGATGGTCCCAAGATAATTCCTGTAAACAAGATAGCTACCAGCGTATTGTGGGGAAACTCATATCTTGCCCATACACGCCTCAACATATGTCATGCATCTAGGATAGTAAGTCAATTCATGCATGATCTCTATGAGCACCATCTCCAAGTTGTCTGACAGATTCTTCACTATTTAAAAGGCACATCAGGATCAAGTTTGTGTTTTTCCCGCCACACCTCTCACAAAATTGTTTTCACAGATATTAATTGGGTTGGATCCATCCATGATCGACAATCTACCTCGGAGTACTGCTCATTAGTATGGGAAAACCTGGACTCGTGGAAAAGCAAAAAAGTTGTCTGTGGTGGTCCGAAGCTATGCTGAAGTTGAATTTTGATCCATCTCATTAGGAATTTGAGACGCTCTCTAGTTACGCATCAAATTATTAAAAGGTGTGAACGATTTAAATATCTCGAGTCTATTGTTCAAAACGATGGTGATATAGATGGGAATGTTAATAGTAGAATTCGAGTTGGTTGGTAGAAGTGGAGGAATGGAAGTGGAGGAATGTAGGAATGTTTCGGGCATAATGTGTGATAGAAAGGTTCCGCTTAGAGTGAAAGAAAAATTTTATAAGATGGTGGTGACACGTGCAATGCTCTATTGCATTGAATGTTGGTCTTTAAAAGAGAAGCATAATACTAAGTTAAGTGTTGCTGAGATGAGAATGATTAGGTGGATGAGTTGTTCTACACTTAGAGACAAAATGCGAAATGAATATATTCGTGATAATGTTGGTGTAGCTCCTGTGACGGACAAAATTAGAGAAAGTCGTCTTAGATGGTTTGGTGACATTAAGCGTCAACCATCTGATGATCCGATTAAGAGAGTAGAGGATTTAGATTCGACTTATGTTAAGAAAGACTGAGGTAGACCTAGGAAGACTTGGGCTTATTGTATAAAAAATGATCTTAATTTATTAGAACTAAATGAAAATATGAAACTAAATAAGACGCAATGGAGAAAAGGGATTCATGTAGCCGACCCCACGTAGTGGGATTAAGGCTTTGTTGTTGTTGTGTTGTTGTTATATTTTGACTTATTTCATTTGATTTCCTTCTTTTTTCTAAAATATTCAATCTTATTTTTGTCCCTTTTCTATTATATCCTGAGTTCATGTCTTTCCATGCTAGTTGATCCTGTAATGGGTATATATATGCCCCTCTTTGTGTCAATAAGAGGTATTCTGGTTTCTATTCTAACAAAGGATATTCTAACTCGAAGTTCATCAATATAAATTTTAAAATTTTAGATTTGCCTTGAGATGGGTATAATACACGAAAAATGAATCAATTTTTATATTGCACTCATCTCGAAATAAAGTTTGGAGCTTTGAAACTCATCATGACAAACCTTTGGTGAGGAGACTCTCATAATTTTTTTCCTAGGCCTATCCATCACATGGCACTCAGAATTCTTTTCCTAGGCCTATCCATCAGAAGTCTTTTAGAACTTCAAATTCACCTCATTAAAAGCAAAAGAAATCAAGGAAAGAGAGTTTTAATGCTCAAGTGAGATGGTTGGGATAATGCTGATGGTGTTGGTAACAATGATTATGAAGATCTACTAAAAAGCACCAAAGGAACATGCAAAATTAAACATTGCAGGAGCTACAGCACTATAAATTGACAACTTCATTCGTTAATATTGTTGGATCCAAATTTGCTCGTGGATGCACACCATTAAGGAAAGAGCTGTAATCGGAGGAGAGAGCCCTGAGAAGAAGCTAAAGACGAGTCAAGAAAAAAGGGAGGAGGAAGATTTTTCTGATTTCTATTGATCTTTAAGGGAAAATCCTTATATCTGTTTTCTGTCCCTCTCATCCCTCCTTGGCTACCTTTATTTATAATTAAAGCTTGCTTAGGACATGCTGCATATAGCGCTGCATAAAAAATGTGGAGTACATGGTACCTAGAGTAGAGGAGTATAGAACGATCTAGCTATGTGATTGGTTTAAGAGTCTTATTTATATTTATGGTAATTGAGCTATATTGTTGCCTGACCATTGGGTCAATCGACATTATGTGAATCGACTAATTCTATATGGATTCTAGCAAAACTCTCAGTTAGGTCTATTTGAGGTGCATGGCTTGATTTCTACCCTGGCTGGCCAAATTATGAATAGGTGTCTCTGTAACCGAACTGGATAGTACAGCTTCCCCAACTGAGTTATTTAGCTGAATTGTTTGGTTTGGCCGGTCAGATGATTATTTTCATTATTGTCTTGAAGTTAACCTTATAAGTATTTATTTATTCATATTTAATTCATCAATTTTCTTATCTTCTTTGCATTTCAAAAAAAATAAGAGTAACATTTGATTGTTCATGTTAACAGAAAATATATTTTATTCAATTTATTTATGATGCATTGAATTTCCTATATATTGTCTCTCATCATCGAGAAAATTGCTTCTCTCATCTTTTTGTTGTCCATCGTTTTTCATCTTTTAAGGAGAAGACCACTTAATAGAAACTTATGATTCACATGGCCAACCTCATTTAGGCATTTTTTGGGAAGCACGAGGAAGTGGGAGTAGTAGAGAAGAAAAAGATAATTGAAATTGTAAATGAAATGACCAAGATTCACAAAGATGGGACTCCCTCTGTACCTCTTATGGAGGACCCCCCTCCTATAGAAGCTTTGTCTGGATCATTTACATTATCTTCTAGGTATCTTCGGTTTAATGTTTATGTTTCTGAGTCACTTCTGTGCTTTAAAGATTTATGATATGCTAAGAACGTTTTGCATGAGTCCAATCTCCCATCAAGTGTTGGATGTAAATTTATGTTCCTGTCCATTATACAGGTACAGAGTATTTTGAAAAATTAATCGGAAATAATTAAAATGAATTAGAGTTTACTTACGACCTGTAAAACTACTACTTCTAGTGGCTTGGGAGTTAGAAGTCTTAAGGATTCTAGAAGCTCAGCTTTCTGAAACTTTGGTTTCATTTTAGAGCTGGAGATTCCTTGTGGGCTCAATTCATGAGAAGGAAATATTGTCCTAATGCTCATCCGCTTTCTATTTCTACTAATTCTCTGGATTCTAAAGTGTGGAAAGAAATGGTTAAAACTCTAAAACAACTGACGATTTTCTTTGCTGGGGTATTGGTAATGGCTGTTGTAGCTTTTGGTATGATGATTGGCTTGGTATGGTGCTTCGGCTTGTCATTATGGTGTGCCTCATGATATCAATTTCAAAGTTAATGATTGTTGACTTCTTCTAGTTGAAAAGCTGGTATGTTAGCAGATATTGTGAGTATGGAAGATGCTTATACTATTGCTAATGTGCCCATTTCTAGAGATGTTCAAGATATTGTTAGAGTTAAAGGAAAGATTGGTGATTCTATTACCAAATCTTTTGCTAATTCCATTCATTATGATAGTGGCTTGGATTTAAAATGGGCTTGGAATCCTTGGCTGAAACCATCCCAATCCTTCATTTGTTGGGGATTGTTGCATAACATTCTCCCAACCGATGATACCCTAAAATTGAAAGGTTTGAAATCATCTTCCTCCCGTCTTCTTTGTCGGAGTTCTGAGGAAAGTTTGGTTCATATCTTCATTTTTTGTCTTTTTGCTACTAATGTTTGGAATCAGGTTCTCTTGTTCTTTGGTATGAAACTTGAGATGTGATTCCTTCTAAAAATGGGTATATTCAAGCTTGGGAGAAGTATGGTGGCAAATGTTTTGCTAGCTTTTCTATTATTGTGTTTTGTTTCATTTCGATGGCTAGAACCTAAGCATAATAATGTTGTGTCTGATCCTCATTATATCTTTAGAGTGGCTATTAATTTTATCTTAAATGTTCTCAAACATGGGAAGTTTAGGAAACTTGTTCACAATTCTTTGAAGAAGCTGTTTGGCTTACTTAAGCTACCTTTTCCTGTTAAGCTGAAGCTTAACTCATGTTTGGTTGTTTGAAGGAATCCGGCTATCGGTATTATCAAGTTTAATGTTAATAGAAGTTGGAATTTAAATTTTTCTGGTGTTGGAGGGATCTGTAGAGATTATAGAGTTATTGGTATTGCATGGTTTGCTGCGCCTGTTTTTTCTCCTTCCCCTTTAATTACTGAAGCTGAGGCTATTCTGAGAGCTCTTATGATATTGAAACATTGTGGCTGGAATCGGGTGCACGTTGAAACTGAATCTCCCCTGATGTGAAAATTCTGTTTTCTAAAGGAAAAGAATACTTGGAATCTAACTTTATATACAAAAAAAAATTTTGTTCTAATGTCCTTATTGCAGGTTACATGGTCTCATATACACAGTGAAGATAATAAAACTGCTCATTGGGCAGCTAGATGAGGATGTTCCAATCAGGAGGAGGTTGCCTCTAGAAGATTTCTTGCTGAGCTTAATTTTTTTTTTGCGAAGTGATAATCTTTCTCTCCCTTTTGTTAGAGTTGTTCCTTGATATTTTTACTTTTTTGTGTTAGTTGTAATTTCGATGGAGGTCTCGAGGTTTTTTTTTTTGTGAGTTATATGTGGGGTGCAGTGAAACTTCCATTTGACCCCTTGTAATTTTTCTTGTTATTAATAAAATTCGCTACAAGATTCTACAAAATAAAAATATATATATATAACTTACAATCTGATTGAAATTTAGTGAACATATAAGTGAGGATAGATCCAAGAATTAACGTGTCCGGTGAATAGCAAATTGGACCTAAATAGAGTTGTTCCTCAAGAAGACGAAATCAAACCCAATAAAACAAACGTTATATCTAGTGAAGTTGCCCTTATGTTGCTAAAACATCAAAAAAGAGAGTGCTAGAGATAAAATGTGAGGAGAACTCATTTTTCGAATGTACCAATTTTTAAATTTTTTTATACAAATGCTTATTCTAGGATTTAATTGTTGCATTGCCAACTCCAATAGCTCCATCTGATGAGCAAGTCCAAGCTAAGATGGGGAAGAGCATTACAGATAAATGATATGTGACACCAATAGAAATAAGTCGACTACTTGCTTCCTAGGGAGAAAATTCTAGAGAAACATACAGTGACTTCAATATTTCCTTAGGTAAGCGCAAATACCAAAAATTTTGTAAGAATTGAAGAATTCTCCGTAGATTTGAATGACTTGAAGTAGGCTTCTTTTACGAACAAGTTAAGTTATTGTGGAAGATATTCAAACATCCAAATTAAGGAATTCTCTCAGAGGACTGCAGAGTATGGTTGACATGAATGGTAGGTTTTTGGTGTTATAAAGGTTAATGGAATCAACTCACTCATACCAATTCATGGTGAGTGATTAGTTTGCACTTAAGCGACTCATATAGAGCAGTTGTGTTCTTTCAATATTGAATTGCAGTTTTTTTCTTGGTGGGAGTGACAAACGTTAGGTGTACAGAACAGAATAGTTTTGCCATAATGATTTATGATTTTTAATAAAGTAAAAGATTTTTTTTATTCTGTCGTGATAACCTTGAGAAAAGGTTTTCATCTCTTTTCATGATAGCTACGGTTTCGAAGTGATTAATAAAGAAGGTAGAGTCATATTAGATTTTGTACCAATTCATGGTGAGTGATTAGTTTGCACTTAAGCGACTCATATAGAGCAGTTGTGTTCTTTCAATATTGCATTGCAGTTTTTTTTCTTGGTGGGAGTGACAATCGTTAGGTGTACAGAACAAAATAGTTTTGCCATAATGATTTATGATTTTTAATAAAGTAAAAGATTTTTTTTATTCTGTCGTGATACCCTTGAGAAAAGGTTTTCATCTCTTTTCACGATAGTTACGGTTTCGGAGTGATTAATGAAGAAGGTAGAGTCATATTAGATTTTGCTTTAGTGTATAATTTTGTTATTGCTATAAATTCATTCACGAAAAAAGATGAGCATATTATTACTTATAAAAATGGATCAAATAAAAAAATCGATTAATCTTCTTATGAGAAGAAGGGATCATCGAGAATATAAGGATTGTAAGATAATTTCAAGAGAGAATTAAAGCACTGAACATCGATTATTAGTTTTGAATTTTAAGATTAAGAGTTGTAAAATAAAAAATACTATGAATTATTTTCATAAAATTAGATGGAGGCACCTCAAAAACACATAAAATTATTTTTATGAGTAAACTTCATTATTTTAAGATTTGAGATGTTCATGAAGAAACAAATTCTATGTGAGATAAAGTAACGAACACCATTAAACAAGTAACAAAAGATGTATTTAGAGAATCAAAAAAAAAATTTATAAATAAAAATAGTTGATGGTAGAATAATAATGTGCAAAAAAATATAAAGCATAAGAAATTATGTTATAAAATTTAACTTAAATGTAAAATCTTAGAGAACTGAGAAAAATATAAAAATGACCCGTAGGGAGTCTAAGAGAATAATTTGTGACCCTAAAAATTTTGTTTTTAGTGATCTTTATATAGATTAGATACTAAAGATATATATATATATATATAAACTAGTCAAACAAAGAGAAAAAAAAAAAGTAAAGTATATTAAAGATGAAAACAAAAAAAAGATTTTCTTAGAAAAAGATACTAAACATAGGTAGGTGAGTTAGTTTGTTAAATTTTTCAATGAATTTTCTAAAAATACGATCGACCTTAATGATCTTAATATCATTAATAATAATAAAATGTTTCATTTTACCGTCGCATAAATGAAAAAGAAATTAACGAGACTTTAAAGAAAACTAAGGATGAGAAGTCTGTAGGGCCTAATGATATCCGAATTGAAGTGTGGAAATATTTAAAAGATTTGGGAGTTTCTTGGCTTACTATATTCTTTCCTATTATTTTAAAAATTAAAAAATGTCTGAGGAGTGGAGGAAGGGTATTTTGATCCCCATTTTTAAAAATAAGGAGAATGCATAAGATTGTGCAAATTAAAGAGAAATTAAGTTGATGTGTCATACTTTAAATTTATAAGAGAGGGTAATCAAATATAGGTTAAGACGTATTACAAAAATTTCTCATAATCAGTTTGGACTATGCTGGGCAGATTTACTACGGAAGCTATACATTTATTGAGAGGTTTGATGGAGAAGTACGAGAGAATAAGGAGAATCTACATATGACTTTTATTGATTTAGAAAAACCATACAATAAAGTTCCAAGAGATATCCGAGTTCTAAAGAAAAAAGGTGTTAATATGACTTATATTCAAGTTATTAAAGATATGTATCCTAGAGTTGTTACGTGTTCAAACAGAATGAGGATTGACCAAATATTCTCCTATTTCAGTTGAATTACATTAAGGACCAGCTTTAAGCCCATATCTATTTGTTTTAGTTATGGATGCTCTTACTGAACATTTACAAGAGGATGTGCCTCAATATATGTCATTCGTTGATGATATCCTTCTAGTGAATAAGACTAGAGAAAGAGCCTCAGAAAAAACTTGAATTATGAAGGTCTACGTTGGAGTCTAAAGGCCTTAGTTTGAGTAGAACTAAAACTAAATACATGAAATGTAATTTTAGTAGTAACTCTAGTGACAAAGTTGTAAATATGAGTAATCAAATTATTAAAAGGCGTGAATGTTTTAGATATCTCAGGTCTATTCTTCAAAGTGAAGGTGATATAGATGAGGATGTTCTTAGTAGAATTCAAGTTGGTTTGTTGAAGTGGAGAAATGCTTCAAGCCTATTGTGTGACAGAAAAGTATTGCTTAGACTAAAACGAAAAATTTATAAGAAGGTGGTGAGACCTGCAATGATCTATGACGCAAAATATACGATGAGAATGCTTAGGTGGATGTGTGGCTTTACACTTAGAGACAAAATGTGAAATGAATATAACCTAAATAGGGTTGTTGTAGCCACAGCGGCGGATTAGCCACAACGGCGGATAAAATCAGAGAGAGTCATCTTAGATGGTTTGGTCACATTAAATGTTAACCATCTGATTATCCGGTTAGGAGCGTAAATATTTTAGATTTGACATGTGTTAAGAAAGGCAGAGGTATACCTAGAAAGACTAGGGCATATTGTGTAAGAAAATTAAAATTAAATGAAAATATGACACTCAATAGCATGTAATTGAAAAAAAGGATTCATGTAGCCAAGCACGCTTAATGGGATAAAGGTTTGTTGTTGTTGTTGTTGTCGTTGTTGTTGTTGTTGTTGCGACGTCCTTAAATGCTTGTTGTTAATAGGTGTGTCGCATGAAGAATATAATTAATATTTAATTTTTACCTTAATGTCCTTGTAGCTTGATATTTATAAATTAAAAGAAAGAGAAATTACAAAAGTCTGTCTCTTTTGAAGAAACCCAAGAACTGTGCCTTCTCTTCCACCATTCTATTTTTTATTCTTTTGTTTCCCCTTCCATGATGTCGATAATGGGTTTAGCACTTATGTCTTTCGAATTTTCAAGATAGTCCAAGTTAGACATGTATAGAAATGTGGGGCAAATGGAGTGTGCTCAGCCCACCCATTAGTATGAGAACTGCAAAGAAATATTAGTACAACTCAATTCATGACAATGAGCTCTTATTATATTGAAATCAATTTTGTCGAGGGTTACATCTTCTACTTTGTACTGAGTTAGTGAAGATTTTAAATTTCTTTGGTATCATCCCGACGTAATTGATGTCAAAGTTGCAAAGAAATATTAGTACAACTCAATTCATGACAATAAGCTCTTATTATATTGAGATCAATTTTGTTGAGGGTTACATCTTCTACTCTGTACTGAGTTAGTGAAGATTTTAAATTTATTTGGTATCATCCCGACGTAATTGATGTCAAAGTCGATTGCAACATGAAAACTGAAGAGTGAGATATTATTTAGCCATGAGTAAGGATAAGTGGTCAATAGCTACTCATTCTCGTCCTTTAAGCATAGAAATGGTGCCATTGATTCAACTAACACTCAGAAATATAAGAGATTTTTATTTTGAATAGATTGGACTTAAGATTGAAAATTTTATTAGACCATAAATTTGCAAAGAAGGCATTCACATGTAAGTTGTTTCTTCCTCTCCACTAGTTATGATTATGAATTAGACTTTGGCCTAAGAATGTGTTCCCTAAGTATGTTAAAGAATTAACTTCTAATGTTATTTGTTTTAGCTCATCTATATGGTTCTCCCCCGCTAAACGATGAGGTCGTCGCCCTCTTAAATGTCTGGGAAGAGAGCAAGCTATCATCATGGAGTGAGTCAGAGAAAGTTCCACGTAAGAACAAGGTGAACTTTCTCATTTATAGCTTTCTTCCGAACTCATTATGACATCATTTCCTTGTTACGAGAGGTTGAAGAGGAAAAGCCAAAAAAGAGCCAATTGAAGCCGCTCCATTGGCTAGTTTGCCTTTCATTTGTATGAGCTCATATTTTTCTTAATTTTTTATAGTGAAGTTGTAAATTAGAAGAAAGATTCATATGACTATAAAATAATTTCAAGGAAGCCTTCTTCCATAGTTCATCATCACATTTTTGAAATGGGCCATCCAACTGAAGAGGGTGAGGCTATGAGATAAAGATCCAAGGAGCTCATTGAGAAAAAAAATCAGCAGTTAGCTCATGGTTGGAAGGGAAAAGTCAGGTGGAGCCTCTCATTAAGAAGAAAAAGGTCTACTTCCTTGTAGAGATAACTTCTAAGAGAACTTTTGAGCCACATATTGGAACCTTTAGCATAAAATAAGAGAGAACTATTTATATTAATTTGACTAAAGATTGGTAATGAGTTTTCTAGTGGAAGCCTATTCCCCAGCTTATGAACTCGGTCTTGTAACTCATTCGTTTACATTTGGGCATGAAATGAAAATTAAACCTAAGATTTTTCCTTTAGTCCTAATGCAAGCTCAAGCATTGGCATAACAAAAATATTTTATCATGTTGAAATTATTTAGGAAGTTCTCAAGAAAGTTCCCCGAATTACTCGAGAAGATGTGACTTAGAAAACTCAAAAAACCAGTAAAAATAAAGATGAGAACAGAGCTACAATCAACGAATAGCATCACGATTTAGCCAAAAATTTTCAAGAAATCAAACATAAATAGGAATTGGTTAATCAGTTATCAGGGATGGTGAAAGGTCATTGCCAATGAGCAGAGAATTTAGGAGGCAAATGCTAGGCATTAAAAAACATAGTTTTCAAGCTCGAAGGTAAGTTACATAGAGCTCACATAAAATATGAACCTTCGATATGCCCAAGGAATTATTGAGTTTAGTGATTGAGACTATAGTACATATAGTCAAGATAAATTCATGGAATGAACTGGATGTTATTTCAAGAAGTATATTGAGAAGGGAATTCTTTCCACTGAATGGCCGAGCTTTGAGTACTTGAAGTACATGCAAGGAACAAGCTTCACAGGGAGAGTGAAAATGAAGATCGCTCAACCAACATATAATTTTGGGCTATGCTTAAAATGAACTAAGAAATATTTTTTCTATAATGCATCACTCGTAATAAAAGAAGGATTTTTTTCCTTTTTTGGGTATTGAATGAATTCTTCCTGATCAATTTTTAGTGAAATAGTTAACTTTGCAAATTCCGTTGTGAAAAATTAGTCCTTGGGAGGCATAATGAGAAATATTGAGTGCAGTTTTTATGGATTTATAAAAATTCAATGATGGCAAATTCCCGAACTCTATTTATAATGAGTTGCCTAATTTACCTATTCAATTGAGAATAATATAATGCATGCCCGATAACACGTCTACAACAACATATTTTTATGATGTACATAAGAGCAAATTGTGACTCTAATTCCCATATCAACAATACTTTGAATAATCGACTTCTAAATATGATGATAATTGCTCAAATTTTATTTGCTCTTAGACTATCACTTCCTGGGATTCGTTGCCTTTAATGAGACATGCAATGTAAAATCATGTCTTTACAAAGGAGCCCATTTAGACTCACAATAGAAGCGACTTACAAGGTGCTCATTGCAAATCTTGGGTGCAAATGTGATTCATTCCTTCTTGTTTTGATGTGTATTTCATTAGGGATTTTCAATATAGCAAAAGAATTTTACAATGTTCAAATGTTGATGGGCCTTGATATTTGAAATTCACTTTGATTTAATATTCAACACAAGCAATCAAGGAGTTGAGCCAAACGAATTCATAGCCCATCCATGTTCAGCTCATTTACACCATGACTCTTCAGTATAAAGGATTGGACTCTAACAAGATTGTGTCTCATGTCATATACATTTAACATTGATATCACAATAAACACTTAGTAGTGAGCCATAAATAATAGATGTTTTCTGATCTATTACATCTTTTAGGGTATGTTTGGTGTAGCGGTTTGGTTGCGGCGCAGCGCAGCGCCACTAATTTATGTCGTTTGGGGAAACGGTGCCTCTGTGGTGGGACGCGATTCGACTCAAACGCGGAACGCGAAATGCGAACAGTACCCGGCTTCGTCATTCGGCTTTTTACCTCAACTACCCCACGCAATACATTTTTACCCTGCCCGATAACAATAGTTTGCGATCCCTCCCCTCTCCGCCACTTCTCCAACTGGCTTCCTCCTCTTCTCCAAAGAATCTCACTAGTTCTCACTAGTTCTTCAAGGTTAGCACCAGTTCTCACAAGTTCTTCAAGGTTAGCACCAGTAAAAACTTTTTTTTTTGAGTCTTTGAGATGGAACAAAGACGAATCTTTGTAGCTCAACCATTTATGATGTTTGTTTTATGTTGATTGTGTTGAGTAGTTACTTATGGGAACTGCATTACGGTTCAACCATATAACGAATTTTTGAGATGGAACTACATTACGGTTCAATGAATTTTCGGTGTTTAGTTAAAATCCTGCCAAACTACAAAAACTGTGATTTCCAGTTCAACATTTTAATGACTTTTTCTGATCCAGTAAACTTGGGTTTCAATTCATTTTGAAGCTATTTTTTAAGCTGCACAAAAAAAATTTCCATATCATAGCACAAATCTGGTCTATTATTTTTGTCTGAATGGTTGTGATATATTTTTAGAATTTCATTTCAGAGATATGATCTTAAAGTTTTAGCTATCTTTCATTAACTCAAATCATCAAGATCAATTCTTATATTGCTGGTGCGAGATGATGATTGTTTGGGAGGGCTAAGAAGTGATCTAGGTCTCAGAAATTGAAATGCATCAGAATTGTGTGCTATATATGTAACTGCCCACTTTCTTTTGTTTAAGAAATAGAAGGCAAGTTGCATTGATGTCCATCCAGTAATAGGGTCAGCAGACAATGAGTTCTCGAAATATCTAATTGCACAATTAGCTTTAGATGAGAATGATGTTGCATATATCACGCATCGTGTAATATCTCAGCGAGTGTTCGCTCAAACTTAGGATTTGATGGTTTGATAACTTGTGTAGAAAGACTAACAAGTGTGCGCAATCCGATTAAGAAATATATGTTAATTGTTTTAGAGGAGTGTTGAAATCGCTCAATCGCCTCACATCGATTCATTCTGAGATAGTATGTAAAGTGTTATTGCGAGCACCTCACGTGAAATGGTCCTGGTAGATCCATGAAGTCTGTGAGCTCTTACGAATTTTTTCAGAAGATCGATGAATACTTCCTGACTCATTCTGAACATGTCACTAAATCAACAACTCCCCAATTTATTTGTCGTCAATATATGAAAATATCATGCACGGCGACTGATTAGTGTACGAGTTTTAGTACTCGTAGATCAAGCATATGACAATAACGAATATCCCTCTCTGCTTTCTTCTGCGTGCATTCATGTTGACCGGTATTTGTCTTCTTCTACTTGCTTCCATGGTGATCGGTATATTTCACTCTAAACCCTAAACAATGATGAGTTACTAAAACATAGAAGTTTGAGAAAAAAAAAATACGGTTGCATGAGTTACTAAAACATAGAAGTTTGAGAAATAAAAAAAAAATACGGTTGGAGATAATTAGAAAGTACTAAAAAGTTTACAAGTACGACACCAGGAAATTAAAATAAAAATAATGCATTAAAAATGTTATTGAAATACAAAAAATTGAAAATCTCAAAAATTTAAGAGAGCATAGAAACGTCGAATATACGACACTCTGCGGGCAGCTGGCATCTTCACAAAGTATCTCTACGGGTCGGGTCCTCTATCAACTTTATTGCGAATAGATACAATGCTTCATCTTCATAAACTTCGGCTGAATCACTCAAAATTTCAAGTGTCTCATTTATAGTGGTTGAATGAGAAACCTGAAATTCTGCACTATACAAAAAAATCATCTGAGAGATTTGGATTCTAAGAAAATCAGCACCAGATTTTCTTCTGTTGTCAACCCTAGGCCACTTGAAACGGGGAGTGATCTCATATTCGTTCTACTCCGGGTTGGGGACTTCAATGGAATCACCTGAACTACTAGGGGTTCCCAGATTCAAGGTATTATGAGCAAACCTTGCCTCGCTTGTGCAACAAGTTGCAACCACCCCCCAAACATGCGGGTAGAATTTTTCTCCAACTCAGGCTCAATTCGGAAAAATCTTAAATTTCATTGCAGCACGAACCACCTACATAGGAATTAAGAAAAACCCAATTAAAAACCTTAGAGCGACAAATTAACGAAAAATATGAACAATACTCACCGCAACTCTTTCAATCCACCACTCCTCTGAAGCATCATTTGTTCGTTTCACCGAATCCTACTCTAATCCTGTTGAGTCCGTTTCAAATCCTTCCAAAATTTTCAATCCATCTTCAGTTGATCCCACTTGTTTTCAACTGCATCCTATCAGATTCTCTACCCATTATTTTCTTGAAATTTGTCATAATATTTTGCCACACTTCCTTATTGAAAAAGGTAGTTGGTCTATTTCCAGTTCAATTTCTTTGAGGCTGAGGTCGCAAAAAACTATTTTGGTCTACTTTTCTCGTAATGTCGGTGTAGCACTTTTTTTGTTCTTATTAGTCATTGTGTTACTACAATAAGCCAATATATTGTAATATGACAATAAAAACATTCTCACAAAATTAGAAAAGATGAAATGAAAGAGGGAGCAATTCCCTTTAACCTTCAATACCTCATCAAGAATGGTAAAAGCATTCTCACAATTACTAGCTTCTTAAAAGGGATATAATGTCTTTCATGCAATCTGTTCTAAATAAAAAAAATAAAGAATTTAAATGGCTAGAAATGTAAATACATGGGAGATGTGGGCAACATATCCAAGACGCAGGTGAAGTGCTAATATGCTATTTTTTAAAGCTCAAATACACGTTTTTTGTGCATAGTTCTAAAGCGTTGGTGCTAATATGTATAAAATGAAAGTTAGATGTGGGATCTGCAAATACATAAGAAGTGTGTGTCACATATGTATTGTTGTACATTCCTCTTTCATTTCAAATCTAATGTCTGCTCTCAAAATATACCTTACTGATGTCCATGATAGAAATATGCTCATCAACAAATCACCACTTTTTTATTGTCTCGATCCATTGTGGCGATTAAACAAAACATATGATGAATTGCCACCACAAATAAGCTATATGTATTAACCCAAGTAAAAAAAAAATAATGTCTCTATGTTATTTCTCCCAGGGCATCAAAGGGATGTCAGTGAACCACATACATTCAGCATCATCCTCATCTAAAGCTAACTGCGCAATTATACATTTCGAGAACTCATTGTCTGTTGAACCTATTACTGGATGGACATCAATGCACTTTCACTTCTCTTTCTTAAACAAAAGAAAGTGGGCAGTTAACATAAGAATTCTGATGCATTTCAATTTCTCAGACCTAGATCACTTCTTGGCCCTGTCGAACAATCATCATCTCACACCAGCAACATAAGAATTGACCTTGATGATTTGAGTTAATGAAAGATAGCTAAAACATTAAGATCATATCTCTAATATGAAATTCTAAAAATAAATCACAACCATTTAGGCAAAAATAATAGACCGGATTCATGCTACCATATGGGAAATTTTTTTTGTGCAGCTTAGAAAATAACTTCAAAATGAATTGAAACCCAGGTTTACAGGATCGGAAAAAGTCAATAAAATGTTGAACTGGAAATCACAGTTTTTGCAGTTTGGGGAGATTTTAACTAAACACGCTCACCAAACACCAAAAATTCATTGAACTTAATGCAGTTCCATCTCAAAAATTCGTTAAAAGGTTGAACTGTAATGCAGTTCCCATAAACAACTACTCAACACAATCAACATAAAACAAACATCAAAAAAGGTTGAGATACAAAGATTCTCCTCTGTTCTATCCCAAAGAACTCCATCAAAAAAAAAAAAAGTTTTTAATGATGTTAACCATGAGGAACCGTGAAGAACTCGTGAGAAAAGGAAGAGGATCATTACCGTGGGATTCATCGGAGAAGAGGAGGAAGCCGGTTGGAGAAGTGGTGGAGAGAGGAGAGATTGTGACCTATTGTTATCGGATAGGATAAACATGAATCACGTGGGGTAGTTGAGGTAAAAAGTCGAATGACGAAGCCGGGCAGCGAGGTACTGTTCGTGTTCCGCATTCGAGCCGAATCGCGTCCCGCATCAGAGGCATTGTAGCCCCAAACGGCATAAATTAGGGGTGCAGTGCCGCGCCGCACCCAAACCGCTGTGCCAAACATACCCTAAATCTCATAAATCCAACATTCCCTTTAGGAAGTGAGGAATGAAGCTCCTTAAATATTCTTCAAACTTATGGTGAATTCACAAGATTATTTGCAAACTCTTCAATAGACTGTGTTAATAAATTTAGCTACAAACATTTGTTTAGACTTAACAAATAAATAATGCCCCAAGTAGAAGGTTGTTAAACTAGCGAAGAACAAACTCTTTGAGTTATCAAGAATAGATGACATTTGAGTGCATCATTAATTCTTAGTGAGCAGATTGTGGATTTGGATGATGCTGCAAGCTTAGTGGGATCAATTCCTCGCTTTTAAGACTCCAAAACATGAATTTTGAATTTCTCTGGGGCTTTTACTTTTGGAATTCTCTGAAGAATGCATTTTTAAATTGGCATCTCTTCACGTGAATTTGTATTCCATCAATTTTATAGTTCGTAAATGTGGAGCCTTGACTATCTGGATCTTCTTCCTCCACCAAAAAGAATGATAATGCTATTCTTACCCTAGTTGTTGGACTTCTTGTGACTAGGTCTCTTCTTCTGTGCACCCATGATTTTGTTCGAAGGTAAAGGAGCATGCAATGCCTCTCTTAGGGCTTGCTGCAAAACATTTTTATCATCAAAGTCATATGGTCTTTCAACGCATCAATTTGTTGCATGATAAACTCCCTCATGCAATCCAAGTCAAAGGAGTGATCTTTACTATTAGGTTATGCTATGAGAATAGCCCCACATTTAGTATGTGACATATCCATGCTCAACGCATCATTAAAGATGTTGGATCCAAACTTGTCTGTGGGTACACACCGCTTAGAAAAGAGTTGTGTTGGGGGAAAAGAACCATGATAAAAGAATGAAGATGAGGAAGGAAAAAAGGAAGGAGTAAGAAGAAGATATTTCTGGTTTTATTGATCTATATGGAAAAATCCTTACATTTGTTTTTAGTTCCCCTCCTCTCTCTCTGACTACCTCTATTTATAATTAAGGCTTGGCTGAGAAATGCTATATATAGCGCTATAGAAAAAATGTGAAGTACATTATATATAATATGGTGTAGAGTAGAGTACATAATTATAGGCATGCAGCCTAGATTTTTTGTCTGTCTATATGGCCTCTGAGTAATATTATTGTCTAACTATTAGGTGAATCTCCAAAATCTATTCAGATTATGGGACAACTCACCGTTAGGTATTTTTTAGGTGTCCTAGCTCAATTTGTATGATGCTCTAATTGGTTGATGGGTCGATCTCTTTGACCGAACAGATTGACAGAACTCCCTAACCAATTTGTGTGACCAAATTTTTGAGTCGGGGTCGATCTCTTTGACCGAACAGATTGACAGAACTCTCTAACCAATTTGTGTGACCAAATTTTCGAGTCGGTCGAACATATTGACAGAACTCCCTAACCAATTTGTGTGACCAATTTTTCGAGTCGGACCAGCCGACTGATTATTGTCTTGAAGCTATCCCAAATTAGAGGAATTTATTTACACATTTATAGTGCACAGAATCTGCAACCAAGGTCTATTCCAGTTAAAGCGATGAATATGAACAAATTTTTTGTCATGTGTAGCTAGTATGAGCATCACTTTGTTAAACATCCATTGAAAGTAGAAATAAAAGCTTTGATATTGTTTATGATATTAAGATCACTAAATTCGATTGTATTTTCATAATCTACATTGAAAAGTTTATCAAAATATTTCACCTAGCTATGTAAATAGAACAAATTAATGTCATTCTAATTTGAAGAGTACCAAAATAATATTTAGGCTACATGTGCCCTTACAAGATTTGAAACTCTTAACATACACAAAACTTTAATATGTTTTAAGAACATAAGAAAATCTTAGAATAAAACCTAAGGCCTACATATGCAGAGTTCATCGAAAAATGATGAATTAATTGGTCGGCAGCTGCCTAGTATCTACTTCCTTAGTATATCATCATTAGCAGCATCATGAGTAGTAAATGGATTTCAAATATCAAGTATTTTCACATCATAAATCCCACTTTGTCAGTCAATTGTGGCCTAATATTATTTTTCCTTCATTGTTCGCAAAGCAAATAAGTTATGAGGACATGCATTTGATGTTAACATTCAATGATAGCTTGGTTATAGAAAACCCCTGCTATAATTAGATTGAAAAAGTTTGAGCTTGCATCCATGTAACGCTAAAAGTCTTTAGACATTATTTTAAACAATCTTGTGCCATCACAACAAAACAAAAGGGCAAATGTTAGACCCTCAATATAGTAAGACATTCAATTCTTTCAGGGTTGTCAATTACAAATAAACTTGACTAAATTAAGATTTGGAAATATCAATCTTTATACTAAACACCAACATCTGAGAATTAGTACAAAAATTTAAACATGGTACTTTTATTGGTAAGCAAATGGCTTAAATTTTATAGAGTATTTATTTTATCATATATTAATAAAAAGTAAACCAAATAAAATAAATTAATTATTTAGTGTGTGTTGAGTAATAATAGCTTTATATTAAAAACTTGTTTTATAGAGTATTTATTTTATCATATATTAATAAAGAGTAAACCAAATAAAATAAATTAATTATTTAGTGCATGTTGAGTAATAAAAGCTTTATATTAAAAACTTATAGCCGAATGGTTTTTTGTTTGAATTTTGTAGGAGAAACCAACCTAAGAATCATGGAATGAAGAAGCAAGTAATGAATTAGAAAATTTTTTGAACCACCATTAATTGAGAATGACATAATAAGAAATATAAAGGATAGAAGGATGCATAAAATGATGAACTAAACATGTAGATGGAAGACGAGTGGCTAAGGTGAAGTGGCTGCAAGGGTAAGGGGCAGTCCAAAATACATGGTTGTATTTTATTCAAAATATATCGCTAAAAGAATGGCAATGATGAGAATGGATATATTGAGAATTGGAGAATAATGAAGGCAAACTTTGATTCACTTAATAGATTCAAAGATGTCAAAAAAAAATACAAACATCAAATTCAGACAAACTCTCATATAGTTATCAAGAAGTAAGCAATGTAAAGCAGTAGGTTCATTTGCTTTCGGATTGGCCAGTATAGACAATCTCCCATGGTTTGCATCAGGTCAGAAAACTGAAATGCATTCCATTGCGAGATACCAAAGTATTGAACTGGTTAACTACCCATAGCTTCCTAATTCTTCCAGGATCAGTATTAAGAATTGAATCAATGGAAGCAAAGATTTAGAAAGCCGGCATCTGCCGATATAATAACGAAAGATTTGTGCAAATTGAGTCAACAAAACACACGAATCATGCTTATAAATATAATAGCATATTATTTAGGGTACATTTAAACTTCCAATAAGCAGAAACAAAACTAAAAATGAATCCCTAGAACATTCTACATATCAGTGAAAGTTCTACAAAACTTCGGAAAAAGCCACCAGAAATAGCTGCAATGAACAGAATAACGAAGATATAAGTAGCAAACCTGCTTGTTTCCGTCAGCAAAGAAGCAGGAAAAACGGCCTTGGCACTTGAGTTCCTGGCGAAGGATTTTCCATTTAGGACTATTTCCACTGATGGCGTTTCGGGAACTGAAGAGAGAAGATACAGATAAGCACCCGGTGGAAAGTGGCGATGGGAAGAGCACAACCGGCTTTGGCGTTATCCCGTTCAGCACCGCCACCATTTTCGTTGAACGTCCTCTCTCCCTGTCTCCGGTCGTCCGTCACCGCGGGAGCCCTGTATGCCCGAGCGATGTCCGATTACGGACGCAATATTTTCTCGTCTTTACCGTTTTTTTAAGACGCTTTGGGGTTAGAAAAATTTCGGTTTCGCCGAGGCTGTCCTTCCCTTCTTAATTTGTGCGTGGCTATGCCGATCTGTGATACAACGTTATGTCGATAGACTCTTTGTGCGACCATGCAAATTCTTCCTCTTTGAACTTTCTATATTGTCTAGTTGAGAACTTACTCTTAGCAGTTTCATCATGTGCTAAAAATATTGTTCTAACTTCGGCTTCAAAATCTTATACTGCCCGGCTACTTCCCAAATAATCAATCGTGACTTTTCGTATATGTTAATATCAGTTATCCCCATTAGTATCGTCAATTCTAATCTAGCTCTCAGAGTTTCATATTCTGTTTCATTATTTGTACATGACTCTATCAAATGGTAGTAGTATCTCAACACCCCCCCTCTGTTGTAAAGAAGATCAATTTGTTTCATGCCTTACCGAACACCATCATTTGCAACCCTTTATCCTTTTGTGCTGACGAAGCTCTGTCAAAGTAGATCTCCCAACATTGAGCATTGGGGTCTTCTATGCTCATTACTTGTTCGTTCGGGAAGCGGTCGTTTAAGGGAGACTCGGCCAATAGCGGGTGTGTTGCAAGAAAATCCGCCAAAATTTATACTTTAACAGCGCAAAGAGAGGCAAAGGTTATATCGAATTATACGAATATCATCAATCACCTTACTAACCCACCGGAAAGCGTCAGTCGGGTCATCAAGTATTGTAATGGATTAACTTTGAGATAAAGCTGATCATGTGAGAAAACATGCAGTGCCTAAGCTTTTATTATTATTGTAGGTGGACTATTATTATTGTTTGTTAGATTTTTATTATTAATGTTATTTTGTTATTTTTATTAGTTATATATATTTTTTATTATTATCATTCTTATGTTTTATTAATGATAATAAATAATATACAACAATAATAATAAGGTGTAATAATTATATACATATTGCCATTTATACATACATACATACATACATACATGCACATGCCATTTTTAGTTTATCATTATTATTTTTATTATTATATTTTATTTATTCTTAGCATGTACATGTTATTATTAGTTTATTACTACTATTATCATTATATTTCATTTATTATTAACATACATACACTATTATTAGTTTATTATGATACATTAGTATCATTATTTTTTGTTGTATCATTATATCTTTTTTTTATTATTTATTTATATATATTAGTCAAAGGATATTATACGAGCCTCCAACCTCCTCTAATGTGTCTAACAATTCAAGTACCGTCACCTTAAAGCCAGCTTTGTCAGAGGGGAATAATTAAAATAATATATATATA